>NW_026575946.1:67500-235000 GCF_028641065.1 Leucoraja erinaceus | reverse complement strand
AAGCCGCGCGGGGCGGTGATGTCAGGCCCCGCTCCAGGAGCTCTTCGACCCTGCAACTCGGGCAGGAGAAGTCGCCGTTGCGAGAGCCCTGAAAAGCGGTCTCCCTCCAGGGACCCGCGGGCTCCCGGTGCCGCCGTCCGCCAGACCCGCAGTTGCAGCCTCCGAATCTCCGGAGGTCGGGCCACAGCAGCAGCAGCGCTCCTCCACAGCTCCACCCGCTCTGGACTCGGCCAGCTCTGCGACGGTGAGGTGAGTCGTCGGCACCAGAGTCCCCGGTCTTCTCCTGTTGGAGGCCGCTCCTCGTTGCAGCCCCAACGACAACGGAGACCCGACAAGAAAAGGTCGGGTCTCCCGTGCAGGGAGAGATTAAAAGTTACCCCCTCCCTCCCCCACACACACACCCCAACAAAAAATAACAAAAACTACATATAAACATAGACAAAAAATAATAAAAACGCGGACGGGCTGCAGAGGCCGCTGCTGACGATAGTCACGCCGCCTACCGCCTCCCCGTGACCTGCGTGGGTTTTCTCCGGGTGCTCCGGTTTCCTCCCACACTACAAAGACGTGCAGGTTTGTAGGTTAATTGGCTTCTTTCTGTAAATTGCCCCTAGTGGGTGTAGGATAGAACTCGTGTATGGGTGATCGCTGGCCAGCGTAGACTCTGTGGAACGTAGGGCCTGTTTCCACGCTGTGTTTCGCCAAATGAAACTAAACTAAACCAATAGGAGACTGGGGTAGAATGAGTAGGATACACAATGGAACAGCTATGACCTAGATTTGGGTTTGATGCTGACTGGTGATAAATATTTATACATTTACGGTGTCGCACAGCAAGGAAACTGGGCCCTTGGCCTAATTCATCCATGTTGACCAAGGTGTCGATCTACATTCGTCCTATATGCCCGCGTTTGGCCCATATCCCTTCAAACCTTTCCTATCAGAGTATTCAGTATAGAAGTTGGGAGGTCATGTTGCAGTTGTATAAGAGATTGGTGAGACCGCATTTAGATTATTGTGTTCAGTTGTGGGCGCCCATGTTATGGGAAAAATGTCGTCAAGCTTGAAAGGGTTCAGAGAAGATTTACGAGGATGTTGCCAGGACTAGAGGGTGTGAGCTATAGGGAGAGGTTGAGTAGGCTGGGTCTCCATTCCATGGAGCGCAGGAGGATGAGGGGTGATCTTATAGAGGTGTACAAAATCATGAGAGTCCTTTACCCAGAGTAGGGAAATCGAGGACCAGAGGACATAGGTTCAAGGTGAAGCTGACAATGGATAAGACAGGTTTGAAGTTATAGGGTAGACAAAACTCCGCACAACTCTATACGGCTCCGGCGATCGAAGTGGGACCGGCCCCGCGAGGCCGTACGGCTCAAGCGACCACGTTAGGTCACGCTCGCCGCTTGGAGTCACATGCTGGTGGGACAGGCCCTTGACTTTAACGCACGTTTTATAGGTCAGCCAACTGATTTACAATGGCTGTCACTTAATGCAAACATTCAAACAAACTGTTGTGACTTTTCACCAGAAGATGAGGACACAAGGGCTGAAGAATCAATGAAAGCTTCAATAAAACCCTGGCTAGATCACAGCAGGAGTATCTCTGAGTTATATCAAGGATTGTGAGCTACTAGAGAGAATACAGCAGCGTTAGCATTTATTTTGAGAGGACTAGAATATAAAAACAGGGTTGTAATGTTGCGGCTTTATAAGATGCTGGCCAGTGTAGTTGTGTGCGCAGGTTTTGGGAATAAATATCTGAGGAAGGATGTGCTGGCTCTGGAGAGGGTTCCAGAGGAGGTTTACGAGAATTATCCCGGGGGTGATTGCGTTTACATATGATGTGTGTTTGACGGTGCCTTGTCTATACTCGCTGGAGTTTAGAAGGATGAGGGGAGGACCTCAATGAAATATACCGAATAGTGAAAGGCCTGGATAGAGTGGATGTGGAGAGGATGTTTCCTCAGTGTTGGAGAATCTAGGACCAGAGGCCACAGCCTCAGAATTAAAGGACGATCCTTTGGGAAGGAGATGAGGGGGAATTTCTTTTGTCAGAGGGTGGTGAATCTGTGGATTGGGCGTCATTTGTGTGTCACGCGAAGATTTTGTGAATCCCTAAATCCTGGGGTGCTGCGTGCGACCGTGCCTCCCCACACACCATGCGCACGTAATGCACGCCATGCACGCATCACGTGTGCATCATGACATGTAAATTATGTCGCGTAAATGATGCGCAAATTATGCCCAAGTGGGACTGGCCCTTTAATCCACATTTAGTGCAAGGTAAAGTCATATAACCATATAACAATTACAGCACGGAAACAGGCCATCTCGGCCCTTCCAGTCCGTGCCGAACACTTACTCTCACCTAGTCCCATCTACCTGCACTCAGACCATAACCCTCCATTCCCTTCTCATCCATATGCCTATCCAATTTATTTTTAAATGATAAAATCGAACCTGCCTTCCCCACCTTCACTGGAAGCTCATTCCACACCGCCACCACTCTCTGAGTAAAGAAGTTCCCCCTCATGTTACCCCTAAACTTCTGTTCCTTAATTCTGAAGTCATGTCCTCTTGTTTGAATCTTTCCTATTCTCAAAGCGAAAAGCTTATCCACATCAACTCTGTGGTGGTGGTGGTGTAGGGGTGAAGGGGGAAACTTTAATTCTTAGTCCCCTACCTACCTGGTCGGCGACTCCCAACCTCGCGGAGCTGGGGGCTCCGTCCGGCCGCGGGCGGCGCCGGTTGTAGCTCCGACCCCGGCAACTCTACCCCTGGCTGCGAGGCGCTCCAAATCCAGCGCGGCCCGCGGCCGGACGTCCCAGCTCCGAGAATGTCGGGAGTCGGCGGCATCGCAGCGCTGGGATACCAGCGGGGAGTGGGCAATGCCTTACCGGGTCGCCGTGCGGCAAGCTCCGGAACGCTGTGGCCGCCTTCTTCCAACATTCGCGGAGCGTCGCTGGATTTGGAGCCGCGGAGCTGGGGGCTCCGTCCGGCCGCGGGCGGCGCCGGTTGGAGCTCCGACCCCGGCAACTCTACTCCTGGCTGCGCGGCTCCAAATCCAGCGACGCTCCGCGATGTTGTGTGTCGGCGGCCACAGTGCTCCGGAGCTTGCCGCACGGCGACCCGGTAAGGCATTGCCCGCACCCCGCTGGTATCCCAGCGCTGCGACGCCGCCGACTCCCGACATTCGCGGAGCTGGGGCGTCCGGCCGCGGGCCGCGCTGGATTTGGAGCGCCTCGCAGCCAGGGGTAGAGTTGCCGGGGTCGGAGCTACAACCGGCGCCGCCCGCGGCCCCACCGGCCACAGCGCTGCGGAGCTTACTGCACAGCGACCCGGTAAGGCATTGACCGCTCCCCGCCTCTCCGACCAGGTAGGGGACTAAGAATTAAAGTTTACCCCTTCACCCCCTTCACATAAAAGCCCTCCAAACTAACTGACTAACATTTAAGCAATGATTTACAGATGTTTAAGCGTCTCCCGGTCTCCAGGGAGGAGGCAGCCGCTACAGTAGTACAGACCTGGGTTGACCGTGGGTCGTTTTGGGTCAAGTTTGGCGCCAAACGCGAGCTTTGGTGCGCAGACGACATCTGGAAAAAATGGCCGGTTTTCGGAGTTTTTCGGTTTCTGGAACACCGGATGAAAGGTTGTGCACCTGTACCCCTAAACTTCTGTCCCTTAATTCTGAAGTCATGTCCTCTTGTTTGAATCTTCCCTATTCTCAAAGGGAAAAGCTTGTCCACATCAACTCTGTCTATCCCTCTCATCATTTTAAAGACCTCTATCAGGTCCCCCCTTAACCTTCTGCGCTCCAGAGAATAAAGACCTAACTTATTCAACCTATATACTATGTGTTGGTAACTTGGACCAGCATGTCCATAGTATATTCCATTTGTTTCAGTTTTGATCACCCTGTTACAGAAAAGATCTTTACACAAAGCTGGAGTAACTCAGTGGGACAGGCAGCATCTCTGGGGAGAAGGAATGGGACTGAATCCTTCAGACGCAAGAAGGGTCTCGACCTGAAACGTCACCCATTCCTTCTCTCCGGAGATGCTGCCTGTCCCCCTGAGTTACTCCAGCATTTTAGTAAACATCTTCAGTTTAAACCAGCACCTGCAGTTCCTTCCTGCACACAATAGAAATATAGAAAATAGCTGCAGGAGTAGGCCATTCGGCCCTTCGAGCCTGCACCGCCATTCAATATGATCATGGCTGATCATCCAACTCAGTATCCTGTACCTGCCTTCGCTCCATACCCCCTGATCCCTTTAGCCACAAGGGTCACATCTAACTCCCTCTTAAATATAGCCAATGAACTGTGGCCTCAACTACCTTCTGTGGCAGAGAATTCCACAGATTCACCACTCTCTGTGTAAAAAAAAATGATTTTCTCATCTCGGTCCTAAAAGATTTCCCCCTTATCCTTAAACTGTGTTGTCAAGAATAGATGTTGCCAAGCTGGAAGGAGTGCAGGGAAGATATACGAGGAAGTTGCCAGGACTCGAGGGCATGAGCTGTAGGGAGGGGTTTTAGTTTTTAGCTTTTTAGAGATATAGCACGGAAACAGGCCCTTCTGCCCTTCAGCCCAATGTGACCTCGCCGACATTAAACACTATCCTACACACACTAGGGACAATTTTACATTCATACCAAGCTGATTAAACTACAAACCTGTACGTCTTTGGGGTGATCTCGGAGAAAACCCACGTAGTTCACGAGGAGAACGTACAAACACCACACAGACAAACACCCCAAGATAGGATCGAACTTGGAACCCTATAAGTGGCCCGTTTGCGGAGCTCGGATTCAGCTGCGGGGCTTACCATCACCTGGCGGGGCCCCAATATCGTAAGCCTGGATCACCTCAACGCAGAGGGAGAACAAGGAGGGAAGAGACAAGGACTTTAATATTTTTGCCTCCACCACAGTGAGGAGGTGCCTGGTAGACTCACTGTGGTGGATGTTAAATTTGTGTTAAGTGTGTGTTCTGTTATTTTATTCTCTGTCATGGCTGCAAGGTACGCAATTTCGTTCAAACTAAAAGCTTGAATGACAATAAAGGATACTTTATACTTTCTAACTCTCCTGCTGCACCACTGTGCGCTCTGTACCTGAGGAGGCTCGGACTTTATTCAGCCACGATTGAATGGTGCAGTAGACTTGATGGGCCGAATGGCCTAAATCTGCACCTACACCTTATGAACTTTATTCCTTGGAGAAATGGAGTAATCAAATCGAGGCGTACGAGACCATGAGAAGAATAGATTGGGTAGATCTTTTGGTAGACAAAAATGCTGGAGAAACTCAGCGGGTGCAGCAGCATCTATGGAGCGAAGGAAATAGGCAACGTTTCAGGCCGAAACCCTTCTTCAAAATCTTTTACCCAGAGTAGGGGACTCGGAGGGGGGGGGTAGATTAAATAGAAACCAGAGGGCAAATTATTTTCACACAGTGGGCGGTGTTTATGTAGAACGAGCTGCCAGAGGAGGTAATTGAGGCAGGTATTATCACAATATTTTAAAATACATGGATAGGACAGGTTTGGAGGGATATGGGCCAAACGCAGGCAGATGGGACTAGTATAGATGTGGGCAGGTGGGTTGGCATGGGCAAGTTGGGCCGAAGGGCCTGTTTTCATGCTGTAAGACTCTATGCTGCTTTCCCTTGTCGTGTCTTGAACTTCGACTGTGTTTGTTGTGTTTTCAGCTCGAGACTTGGTTGTTGCCTGGACTGCAGAGTTACCAAACTCCTGCCGTTGTTCCCAAGTGGAGTATCTTCCGGCAAGATGGTGATGGCGGGATTGGATGGGTAACCTATGTGGGACCTGGCACGAGTCATCTGTTCCCCTCCGAGTTAAATGGATCCTGTGAATGCCTATCCTGTCACCAGAGATAAGAGTTGCCTCCACCGCTCAGCCTGAAGTTGTGTTTCCATTCTCCTGTGTGCAAGACTGCATGCCTGTCGTGGATCATATACAATGTCCAGCTCAAATGGCTTGCCCTGGCTGGCGTTTGTGCTGGGCCCGTCCTTGAAGGTGAAGAGCCTGCTGTGGATCACCAGCGTGGTGCTGCGTCTGGGACTCCTCGCCTGCCAGGACAACTTCCCCGTGGTCACCACCAATTACGGCAAGCTGAGGGGGGTCAGGAACCCGCTCCCCAACGAGATCCTGGGCCCCGTCGACCAGTACCTGGGCATTCCCTACGCCTCGGCCCCCACCGGCGAGAGGCGCTTCCAACACCCGGAGTCTCCCTCCTCCTGGACCGGAGTGCGGAATGCCACCCACTTTGCCGCCGTCTGCCCCCAAAACATCCACGGCATCTTGCCCGACGTCATGCTGCCCGTATGGTTCACCGCCAACCTGGACATCGTGGCCTCCTACATCCAAGACCAGAGCGAGGACTGCCTCTACCTGAATGTCTACGTGCCCACCGAGAACGGTAAGTCGCGCTCGGCGCCCGGCGCTCCTTCCAGTAATGGCAAGCGGAGGAAAAGAGAGAAGGAATTGGGGGAGAGAAGGGAGGAGAAAATGTAGATGAACCCTTATTAATTCATGCCATTCCTAATCTCCACTACACATATGAGCATACCACCCTCTACATGGTATCACGGTACTACACAGCTTTATGGCCCCGTCCCACGGTACGAGTTCATTCCAAGAGCTCTCCCGAGTTTGCCCTGATTCGAACTTGGAGATTTACGGTAATGGCCACTCGTCGGTACTCGGGGCTCTCGTGGACATTTATCAACATGTTGAAAAATCTTCACCAGTCTTCCCGTGCTTACCTGCCGTTAGCGCGTCTTCCCGAGTACCTGCCGTTAGCGTTACAAGCCGCTAAGAGACGTCCCTGAGCTCCGACGTACCCGCTACGTTCATTCTCCGTGCTTACCACGAGTTTGATTATTTTTTTTACTTGGGAGAGCTATTGGAATGAACTCGTACCGTGGGACAGGGCCATAAAGCTGTGTAGTACCGTGATACCATGTTGAGTACCCCTTGTTCTGGACTTCCCCAACATCGGGAACAATCTTCCTTACACTAGCAAGGCCAGCCAGCCGGCTCGCTCGCTCTCTCTCTCACACACACAAGCCAGCGGAGCTAGATGAGAATGGCTGGCTGTTGGAATGTTCCTGTCAACTGTGGAATAAAGATTCATCTTCACTATGTGTGTTGTTGTTTTAGATCCATGTCTCTTCCTCCACTGACCCTCCTTTGTGACTCTTTGTTGGAAGGTACTTGCGGAAATGTGTGGAGAAAAGTTTTTTTTTTTTGCTGTTAATTTACAAGTTGGATAAAATAGCAGAGTTGTTTTCAAACACATTCCTCAGCGGGGTTTCATGTTTAGAATATAATACCCCTGCCCCACGGTACCAGTTCATTCCAAGAGTTCTCCCCGAGTTTGCCCTGATTCGAACTCGGAGATTTACGGTAATGGCCACTCGTCGGTACTCGGGGCTCTCGTGGACATTTTCAACATGTTGAAAAATCTTCACCAGTCTTCCCGTGCTTACCTGCCGTTAGCGAGTCTTCCCGAGTACCCGCCGTTAGCGTTACGAGCCGCTAAGAGACGTCTCCGAGCTCCGACGTACCCGCTACGTTCATTCTCCGTGCTTACCACGAGTTTGATTTTTTTTTGTTTAACTCGGGAGAGCTCTTGGAATGAACTCGTACAGTGGGACAGGGCTTTAAAGGATGAAAGATGAATCAGAACCAATGCAAACATGCTGAGTAATAAAAGTGAACTGACTAGGCGTAGACACAAAGTGGTGGAGTAACTCAGCGGGACATCAGGCAGCATCTCTGGAGAGAAGGTGACATTTCGCGTCCTCGGTCCTTCTTGAGTCTGAAGAAGGGTTTCGACACAAAACGTCACCCAGCCCTTCTATCCGGAGATGCTGCTGCCTGATGTCCCACTGAGTTACTCCAAGCACTATCTTCGGTATAACCACATGCACAACTTTGAAGTGGAGATCAGCAATTTCAATAACCAAGTGGAATTAGTTCCAACAGATGTATTTTGTCGCTACTGCTCCAGAGAACCAATGTTGTAAGCTTTGTCTATAGCCTTGTCTGACCCAATTTCCGCAGTTCCTTCTGTACCTTTGACTACTGAGACGTCCTGGTGACCTACTTGGAGAGGATCGGTGACGCCATCACTCCTTTTAGCCATTTCTGGATGTTGGCCCAATTAAAAAAAACATCCCCTTGATTCTTTGCAGAATTTAACAGCAGTCACAGTTTCTGGCAAAAGCACACAGAGTGCTGGAGTAACTCAACAGGCCAGGCAGCATCTGTGGAGGGAATGGCTAGGTGGCCGTTCCAGGTCTTTACGAGTAGGGAGGGACTGCAGATGCCGGTTTAAATCCAAGGCAGACACAAAATGCTCGGCGGGTCAGGCAGCATCTCCGGAGAGAAGGTATTGGGTCGAGACCCTTCTTCAGTCTGGTTTTATTGCCACCTGTACCGAGGTACATTGAAAAGCTTTTGTTGCGCGCTATCCAGTCAGTGGAAAATTGGAGGAGCAGCACCTTGGGTAGTTTACACCCTAGCGGTATGAACATTGACTTCTCTAATTTCAGGTAGTCCCTGCTTTCTCCCTCCTTCCCCTCCCCCTCCCAGCAGAGAAGATCACCAGATCACCCCAACCAGCAATCCAGGACCTATACCCATCTCGCTGTCGCAAGAGAGCAAGCAATATCATCAAAGACACCACCCACCCAGCACACAAACTGTTCACCCTCCTACCTTCCGGTAAGCGCTACCGCAGCATGCGGAGCAAAACCACCAGATTCAAAAACAGCTTTTTTCCTCAGGCCATCAGACTACTCAACACACTTAAGAAAATTCCATGAACAGTACCCAAACAAAGACAACAAACTGTGAAAATAACTTTGGCTCAATGTCTCCAGTACAGAATTTGCACTTTTTCTATATTGCACCTTTCATTGTTGCACCCTGTTTAAAATACCTCAATGTTTTTGCTACATTTTGGCACCCTGTGAATATTTTAATATTTTAAATAATGTAATGTCTATTGTCTATTTTTATTGGTATGTTGTCTGTCTGTGTTTTTAATATTACTGCACATTTGGAGTGTGGGGAAACGTAATTTCGATCCTCTGTGTAACTACTGTTGCATAATGGAATTGACAATAAAGTTACTTTGAACTTTATAACCATATGACACCATATAACAATTACAGCACGGAAACAGGCCATCTCGGCCCTACAAGTCCATGCCGAACAAATTTTTTTCCCCTTAGTCCCACCTGCCTGCACTCGCACCATACCCCTCCATTCCCTTCTCATCCATATGCCTATCCAATTTATTTTGAAATGATACCAATGAACTTTGACTTGACCTTCCCAGCTCTTCCCACAGCCCACTGGCTCCTCCTCTTCCTTTCTTCTCCCTGCCGCCCCCCCCCCCCCCCACCCTACATCAGTCTGAAGAAGGGTCTCGCCCCGAAACGTCGCCTATTCCTTTGCTCCATAGATGCTGCCTCACCCGCTGAGTTTCATTTGTCTACATTTTTCCAGCATCTGCAGTTCTTTCTTAAACAGTCAGTGGAAAGATTATACGCATTGGGCGACTCGCTGCATGCTGGTCGCAGAAGTAGGTGTGCAATCACGTATTGTTATCGCTCAACTCTCTGAAACCTCTACGCCAAATGCAGCATTTCTTACTTTAAGTATGGTCTTCTTAATCTCCTGTGTAAGTTATTCCCTTATCATGTATCTGTAGACGGTAAATGGCTCGATTGTAATCATGCAATGACTTTCCAAACAAAACTAAACAATTGAGCCATCCACAACAATGAACACATACAGGTAAATGGGAATAACATTTAGTACAAGTTAAAGGCCGGGAAAGTCCGATTAAAGATAAGATAGTTTGAGGGTCTTCGTCCTAGGAAGGGGGGGTGGGTGGAATGGGGGGGGTTGGAGTGGGGGGGGGGGGGGGGGAAACTAGAAAAAAGAGATGGGGCAGGATAAGGCCTGGCTAGTGATCACAGCTTCCATCACAGCGAGGAGGAGATTCGCTGTGATGGATGTCTGTGTAAATTGTGTTGTGTCTTGGTTCATTTTCTTGGGTGTGTAACTGCAGGAACCAAATTTCCAACCTCAATGAGGTTCAAATGACAAGAAATAAGTAGTATCATTGTAAGTGATAGGTGGATAGACACAAAATGCTGGAGCAACTCAGCGGGACAGGCAGCATCTCTGGAGGGAAGGAATGGGTGACGTTTCTTCAGACAGTGTAAACCAGCATCTGCACAGCTTTCAACACAAGTGATAGGTGGGTACAGGTGAGGGAGGGGGGAAGGGTTGAACGGCAGAAGGGCGGATAAACGATACAGAAGGAAAGGAGACAAAAAGATGCCACAGAAGGAGAGGCCAGACGAGGGATATAGATTAGCAATGTTACAAAATTTTGAGATTCAAAAAATCAAGTCTGCAATTTATCCCATCAGATAAAGCATAACAATAAGTTTAATTTGACACCTAATTCACTTTCATATCTCAAGTAATAAAAAAGTTATGGCCATTTTCATACTCGGAAATTAGCATCTTGTTCCCTATTGATTTTCTATGGACATAACAAAAAAGCTGTGATCGTGGACAGTCAAAAGCCCATAACCTTCTTAAAAATTAAGAGAACTGAATGAAATTTTCAGTTATCATAGATTGAAGCATTCTGAAACAAATATAAAATAATCTTACTTGGATGACCTGAAATTAAAGCATATAATTAGTTAGTTACCCAATTGTAGCTAATTTCAAACTTCAATTACTAGATCTAAACATCTATCCATTTCTTAATAAATGATTAACATTTTTAAATAGCCTAAGTGTCCAAATAATATTCACAAATAATTCACAATAAAACATGATTTTTAAATCTCATTTACATCAATTTATAGGCCAAATGGAAGGAATTTAGTGTTCAATTGCTGTAAATTAAAGTCAATTTAAATCGGCTTTCTAGTGGGTTCCTGTGAACCCGCTGGTTTAGAACGTTCACATTGCGCTGGATTTGTGCCCTCAAGTGCCCAGAAAAATACTGCGGGATATAAAGAGCCCAAAATGAACTACTCGCTATAGAACACTTTATATACAGGGTTATATACAAGCCCCATTTAATGTAAAAATAAGGTACATACCTTTAATTGTTTGCTTTATAAAACCCTGGGGCTGCGAGAGGTTGCGAGTTGAGAGAGTGATTTTTAAACTACTATAACTATTATACAAGGCCATAAAAACTAATAATACCTTTTGTGACGGGGTCTTTCAGCGATTTTCCGTTAATGATTTACTAGGCTGAACATTTTCGATTGGAACAGCCTACTAAAAATCGCGTTTTAAACCCGCCCCCTCTAAACAGCGCCAAAATCGCGCACACGGGGTAGGGCAGATGCTCAGCCACGGTTCAGGTAGGTTTTGTAACATACCTATATAGATGGGTGAAGACAATAGACAATAGGTGCAGGAGTAGAGGCCATTCAACCCATCGAGCCAGCACCGCCATTCAATGTGATAATGGCTGATCATCCCCAATCAGTACCTCGTTCCTGCCTTCTTCCCATATCCGCTGACTCCGCTATCTTTAAGAGCCCTATCTAGCTCTCTCTTGAATGTATCCAGAGAACCGGCCTCCACCACCCTCTGAGGCAGAGAATTCCACAGACTCCCAACTCTCTGTGTCAATAGGTGTTTACTCGTCTCCGTTCTAAATGGCTTACACCTTATTCTTAAACTGTGGCCCCTGGTTGATATCCTCTCATCCTTCTAAACTCCAGTGTGTACAAGCCCAGCCGCTCCTTTCTCTCAGCATATGACAGTCCCGCCATCCCGGGAATTAACCTTGTAAACCTACGCTGCACTCCCTCGTGTCCTTCCTCAAATTGGGAGACCGAAACTGCAAACAATTGGACACAACTGCACACAGATGGACCCACAAGGGGTGGGGGGGGGGGGGGGGGGGGGGGTGGAAAAGGAAGAGGGGTGGGGAGGAGTTAGCGGAACGAGACGGAGAGTGGAGGGGGAGAGGGTCATGATTTAAAATTGGAGACGTCAATTGGTCCGAAGAAGGGTCTCGACCCGAAACGTCACCCATTCCTTCTCTCCAGAGATGCTGCCTGTCCCGCTGAGTTACATAGAAACATACATAGATACATAGAAAATAGGTGCAGGAGTAGGCCATTCGGCCCTTCGAGCCTGCACCGCCATTCAATATGATCATGGCTGATCATCCAACTCAGTATCCCATACCTGCCTTCTCTCCATACCCCCCTGATCCCTTTAGCCACAAGGGCCACATCTAACTCCCTCTTAAATATAGCCAATGAACTGGGCCTCAACTACCTACTGTGGCAGAGAATTCCACAGATTCACCACTCTCTGTGTGAACATTTTTTTTCTCATCTCGGTCCTAAAAGACTTCCCCCTTATCCTCAAACTGTGACCCCTTGTTCTGGACTTCCCCAACATCGGGAACAATCTTCCTGCATCTAGCCTGTCCAACCTCCTTAAGAATTTACTCCTGCACTTTGTGTTTATCTTCGGTTTAAACCAGCACTTGCAGTTCCTTCCCACACAATGGTTCATACTGTTGGGTTGTAAACTGCTCAGGAGAAATCTGAGGATGCCTCTCCATCCCCTCCACAGTCGCTACATGCAGCACGGTGGCGCAGCGGTAGAGTTGCTGCCTTACAGGTTCGATCCTGACCACGGGTGCGATCAATGCTCGGCATGTATTGGGTGGGCCGAACAGTTTTTTTTCTACGCTATATCTCTAAACCAAACCTGCTGAGTTACTCTAGCACTTTGTGGGGAGGAACTCCAGAGGCTGGTTTACACCAAAGATGGATACAATCTACCGGGTCAACTCAATGGGACAGGCAGCATCTCTGGAGAGAAGCATAAAAACATAGAAAATAGGTGCAGGAGTAGGCCATTCGGCCCTTCGAGCCTGCACCGCAATTCAATATGAACATGGCTGATCATCCAACTCAGTATCCTGTACCTGCTGTCTCTCCATACCCCCTGATCCCTTTAGCCACAAGGGCTACATCTAACTCCCTCTTAAATATAGCCAATGAACTGGCCTCAACTACCTTCTGTGGCAGAGAATTCCAGAGATTCACCACTCTCTGTGTAAAAAATGTTTTCCTCATCTCGGTCCTAAAAGATTTCCCCTTTATCCTTAAACTGTGACCCCTTGTTCTGGACTTCCCCAACATCGGGAACAATCTTCCTGCATCAAGCCTGTCCATCCCCTTAAGAATTTTGCAACTTTCTATAAGATCCCCCCTCAATCTTCTAAATTCTAGCGAGTACAAGCCGAGTCTATCCAGTCTTTCTTCATATGAAAGACCTGACATCCCATATGAAAGACCCAACATACCATTAGCTTTCTTCGCTGCCTGCTGCACCTGCATGCCTACTTTCAATGACTGGTGTACCATGACACCCAGGTCTCGTTGCATCTCCCCTTTTCCTAATCGGCCACCATTCAGATAATACCAAAGTGGATAACCTCACATTTATCCACATTATACTGCATCTGCCATGCATTTGCCCACTCACCCAGCCTATCCAAGTCATCTTTCAGCCTCCTAGCATCCTCCTCACAGCTAACACTGCCCCCCAGCTTCGTGTCATCCGCAAACTTGGAGATGTTGCATTCAATTCCCTCATCCAAATCATTAATATATATTGTAAATAGCTGGAGTCCCAGCACTGAGCCTTGCGGTACCCCACTAGTCACTGCCTGCCATTGTGAAAAGGACCCGTTTACTCCTACTCTTTGCTTCCTGTTTGCCAGCCAGTTCTCTATCCACATCAATACTGAACCCCCAATACCATGTGCTTTAAGTTTGTATACTAATCTCTTATGTAATAAGGTGGATCTCATCGTAATAAGGTGGATGAGTTGAACGTGCAGATAGCCATTAGTGATTATGATATAGTTGGGATCACGGAGACATGGCTCCAGGGTGACCAAGGCTGGGAGCTGAACATCCAGGGATATTCAATATTCAGGAGGGATAGAGAGAAAGGAAAAGGAGTTGGGGTAGTGTTGCTGGTTAGAGAGGAGATTAACGCAATGGAAAGGAAGGACATTAGTTTGGAGGATGTGGAATCGGTATGGGTAGAGCTGCGAAACAATAAGGGGCAGAAAACGCTGGTGGGTGTTGTGTACAGGCCACCTAACAGTAGTAGTGAAGTTGGAGATGGTATCAAACAGGAAATTAGAAATGCGTGCGACAAAGGCAAAACAGTTATAATGGGTGACTTCAATCTACATATAGATTGGGTGAATCAAATTGGCAGGGGTGCTGAGGAAGAGGATTTCTTAGAATGTATGCGGGATAGTTATCTAAATCAACATGTATCAAGATTGACTGGCAATTAATTCTAAAAGAGTTGACGGTGGATATGCAATGGAAGGCATTTAAAGACTGCATGGATGAACTACAAAAATTGTTCATCCCAGTTTGGCAAAAGAATAAATCAGGGAAGGTTGTGCATCCGTGGATAACAAGGGAAATCAGGGATAGTATCAAAGCGAAGAATGATGCCAGAGTCAGAGTCAGAGTCAATTTTAATTGTCATTTGGACCCCTGGAGGTCCAAACGAAATGCCGTTTCTGCAGCCATACATTACACACAAATAGACCCCAGACACAACATAATTACATTTTACATAAACATCCATCACATAGCTGTGATGGAAGGCCAAAAAAACTTATCTCTCCACTGCACTCTCCCCCCCCCCGATGTCAAAGTCAAAGCCCCCAGCTGGCGATGGCGATTGTCCCGCGGCCATTGAAGCCACGCCGGGTGGTGCGAGGTCGCACACCGGGTCTTGGTGTTAGAGCCCCCGGTGTGCGCTCGTAAAGTCCCGCGGCCATTCCAGCCGCGCGGGGCGGTGTAGTGAGGCCCCGCTCCAGGAGCTCTTCGACCCCGCAACTCGGGCGGGAGAATTCGCCGTTGCAGGAGCCCCGAAAAGCGGTCTCCCTCCAGGGATCCGCGGGCTCCCGGTGCCGCCGTCCGCAGACCCGCAGCAGCAGCCTCCGACTCAGCAGCGGCATCGGCAGCAGCAGCAGCAGCAGCAGCAGCAGCGCTCCTCCACTGCTCCAACCGCTCCGAACTCGGCCAGCCCCGCGACGGCGACGGTGAGTTGTAGCACCAGAGTCCCCGGCTTCTTCCTGTTGGAGGCCGCTCCTCGTTGCGGCCCCAACGACAACGGAAACCCGACGAGAAAAGGTCGGGTCTCCAGTGCAGGGAGAGATTTAAAAAGTTTCCCCCCCCCCCTCCCACCCCCACCCCCACCCCCCCACACACACACCCCAACAAAAAATAACAAAAACTACATTAAAACACAGACAGAAAATAATAAAAACGCGGACAGACTGCAGAGGCCGCTGCTGGCCAGAGCCGCGCCGCCTACCGGTCTCCAGTGCATACAAACTAGCCAGATGCGTACAAACTAGCCAGAAAAAGTAGCATACCGGAGGACTGGGAGAAATTCAGAGACCAGCATAGGAGTACGAAGGGCTTAATTAGCAAAGGAAAAATGGATTATGAAAGAAAACTGGCAGGGAACATAAAAACTGACTGCAAAAGTTTTTATAGATATGTGAAAAGAAAGAGATTAGTTAAAACAAATGTAGGTCCCTTGCAGTCAGAAACAGGTGAGTTGATCATGGGGAACCAGGATATGGCGGACCAATTGAATAACTACTTTGGTTCTGTCTTCACTAAGGAAGACATAAATGATCTGCCGGAAATAGCAGGGGCCCGCGGGTCAAAGGAGGTGGAGGAATTGAGTGAAATCCAGGTTAGTCGGGAAGGGTTGTTGGGTAAATTGAATGGATTAAAGGCCGATAAATCCCCAGGGCCAGATAGGCTGCATCCCAGAGTACTTAAGGAAGTAGCTCCAGAAATAGTGGATGCATTAGTAATAATCTTTCAAAACTCTTTAGATTCTGGAGTAGTTCCAGAGGATTGGCGGGTAGCAAACGTAACCCCACTTTTTAAGAAGGGAGGGAGAGAGAAAACGGGGAATTACAGACCAGTTAGGCTAACATCGGTAGTGGTGGAAACTGCTAGAGTCAGTTATTAAAGATGGGATAGCAGCACATTTGGAAAGTGGTGAAATCATTGGACAAAGTCAGCATGGATTTACGAAAGGTAAATCATGTCTGATGAATCTTATAGAATTTTTCGAGGATGTAACTAGTAGCGTGGATAGGGGAGAACCAGTGGATGTGGTGTATCTGGACTTCCAGAAGGCTTTCGACAAGGTCCCACATAAGAGATTAGTATACAAACTTAAAGCACAAGGCATTGGGGGTTCAGTATTGATGTGGATAGAGAACTGGCTGGCAAACAGGAAGCAAAGAGTAGGAGTAAACGGGTCCTTTTCACAATGGCAGGCAGTGACTAGTGGGGTACCGCAAGGCTCAGTACTGGGACCTCAACTATTTACAATATATATTAATGATCTGGATGAGGGAATTGAAGGCAATATCTCCAAGTTTGCGGATGACACTAAGTTGGGGGGCAGTGTTAGCTGTGAGGAGGATGCTAGGAGACTGCAAGGTGACTTGGATAGGCTGGGTGAGTGGGCAAATGTTTGGCAGATGCAGTATAATGTGGATAAATGTGAGGTTATCCATTTTGGTGGCAAAAACGGGAAAGCAGACTATTATCTAAATGGTGGCCGATTGGGAAAGGGGGAGATGCAGCGAGACCTGGGTGTCATGGTACACCAGTCATTGAAGGTAGGCATGCAGGTGCAGCAGGCAGTAAAGAAAGCGAATGGTATGTTGGCTTTCATAGCAAGAGGATTTGAGTCTAGGAGCAGGGAGGTTCTACTGCAGTTGTACAGGGTCTTGGTGAGACCACACCTGGAGTATTGCGTGCAGTTTTGGTCTCCAAATCTGAGGAAGGACATTATTGCCATAGAGTGAGTGCAGAGAAGGTTCACCAGACTGATTCCTGGGATGTCAGGACTGTCTTATGAAGAAAGACTGGATAGACTTGGTTTATACTCTCTAGAATTTAGGAGATTGAGAGGGGATCTTATAGAAACTTACAAAATTCTTAAGGGGTTGGACAGGCTAGATGCAGGAAGATTGTTCCCGATGTTGGGGAAGTCCAGGACAAGGGGTCACAGCTTAAGGATAAGGGGGACATCCTTTAAAACCGAGATGAGGAGAACATTTTTCACACAGAGAGTGGTGAATCTCTGGAACTCTGCCACAGAGAGTAGTTGAGGCCAGTTCATTGGCTATATTTAAGAGGGAGTTAGATGTGGCCCTTGTGGCCAAGGGGATCAGAGGGTATGGAGAGAAGGCAGGTACGGGATACTGAGCCATGATTATATTAAATGGCGTTGCAGGCTCGAAGGGCCGATTGGCCTACTCCTGCACCTAATTTCTATGTTTCTATGTTTCTATGTGGAACATTGTCGAAAGCCTTCTGAAAGTCCAGATATAACACATCCACTGGTTCTCCCCTATCCACTCTACTAGTTACATCCTCGAAAAATTCTATAAGATTCGTCAGACATGATTTACCTTTCGTAAATCCATGCTGACTTTGTCCAATGATTTCACCACTTTCCAAATGTGCTGCTATCCCATCTTTAATAACTGACTCTAGCAGTTTCCCCACTACCGACGTTAGACTAACTGGTCTGTAATTCCCCGTTTTCTCTCTCCCTCCCTTTTTAAAAAATGGGGTTACATTAGCTACCCTCCAATCCCCAGGAACTACTTCGGGTCTGAAGAAGGGGCTCAACCCGAAAAGTCACCCAATCCTTCTCTCTAGTGATGCTGAGTTACTCCAGTATTTTGTGTCTAACTTTGTGTTTCACTCAGGATTCCAGCGTCTTGTGGCCACAAACTGTGGTAGTCCATTTCAGTTTATTAACACTATTAACACAATCCTGCACACACTAGGGACAATTTTACATTGATACTTAGCTAATTAAGCTTCAAACCTGTACGTCTTTGGAGTGTGGGATGATACCGAAGGTCTCTTAAGGAAAATTCTTAAGAGGTTGGAAAATTCTTAAGGGGTTGGACAGGCTAGATGCAGGAAGATTGTTCCCGATGTTGGGGAAGTCCAGAACAAGGGGTCACAGTATAAGGATAAGGGGGAAATCTTTTAGGACCGAGATGAGAAAAACATTTTTCACACAGAGAGTGGTGAATCTGTGGAATTCTCTGCCACAGAGGGTAGTTGAGGCCACAGTTCATTGGCTATATTTAAGAGGGAGTTAGTTGTGGCCCTTGTGGCTAAAGGGATCAGGGGGTATGGAGAGAAGGCAGGTATGGGATACTGAGTTGGATGATCAGCCATGATCATATTGAATGGTGGTGCAGGCTCGAAGGGCCGAATGGCCTACTCCTGCACCTATTTTCTATGTTTCTATGTCTCGGAAAAAAGCCAGGTGGTCACAGGGAGAACATACAAACTCCATACAGACAGCACCCGTAGTCAGGATTGAACCTGGGTCTCTGGTGCTGCAAGAGCTATACAGCAGCAACTCTACCGCTGCACCACCGTGCCGCCATTTGGTGACTTTCTTTGAATTATTTGGTGATTTTCTCCATATCTCTGTTATGTTTCCATTATTGCTGGCTTTTTGCAAACCCATTCCTAGTTGCTAAAGGCATATAAGATACATCGTTCCTTGAAAATGGTGTTGCAGTTTGATAGAGTTGTCATGAAGGCGTTCAGAACGTTGGCCTTCATCAGTCAGGATATTGAGTATAGAAGGTACACAAAAATGCTGGAGGAACTCAGCGGGTGCAGCAGCATCTATGGAGCGAAGGAAATAGGCAACGTTTCGGGCCGAAACTCAAAGGAAATAGGTAACGTTTCGAGCCGAAACTCAAAGGAAATAGGTAACGTTTCGGGCCGAAACTCAAAGGAAATAGGCAACGTTTCGGGCCGAAACTCAAAGGAAATAGGTAACGTTTCGGGCCGAAACTCAAAGGAAATAGGTAACGTTTCGGGCCGAAACTCAAAGGAAATAGGTAACGTTTCGGGCCGAAACTCAAAGGAAATAGGTAACGTTTCGGGCCGAAACCCGGAAGGGTTTCGGGCCGAAACGTTGCCTATTTCCTTCGCTCCATAGATGCTGCTGCACCCGCTGAGTTCCTCCAGCATTCTTGTGTACCTTCGATTTTCCAGCATCTGCAGTTCCTTCTTATACATTTTGAGTATAGAAGTTGGGAGGCCATGTTACAGTTGTGTAAGACATTGGTGAGTCCACACTATTGGCCACCATCTTATAGGAAAGATGTTGTTAAGCTGGAAAAGATGTAGAAATGTTTTATGGAGATGTTGCCAAGTTGGGTCGCCAACGTTCCCGCTCCCAAATAAGGGACAAGAGTTCAAAATACGGGACAAATTCCTCACGGCAATTCGTTGACCGACTGGGCCGTGTCTGGGTGAATGATGAGTTGGCCCCGGGTGCTGGACTGTACACAAAGCCCAGCCGGCGGGCCAGCTGAGGAGTTTTGGCCCGGGCCGCGCGCAAAGTCCGGCGCCCCGTCCAACTCGTGAACCGATGATCGGCCGTGAGAAGGAGGGGTGGTGGTGGTGTCGGCGGTAAGCGAAGGTACGAAGGTCGGACAGCTGGCCGGGCTGCCGACCGACCGACGGGGCCACGGGCGAGGCGCTGCTGCTGCTGCTGCTGCTGCTGCTGCACTCCATGGGCTGCACTACGTCGGGACGGGTGAGGCGGGGGCCGGACGCGGCGCTGTGACCCGACAGTCCCCCCGACCCGAGTAGTAGCGGTCAAATACGGGACAAGGGCGGTCCCGTATGGAACAAACCAATTTAGCCCAATATACGGGATGTCCCGGCTAATACAGGACCGTTGACAACCCCATTGGGGGAGGACCTGAGCTATTGGGAGCGGTTGACCAGACCTAATTCCTTGGAGCGCAGGCGGGCGAGGGGTGATCTTATAGAGGTGTATGAGAGGAATAGACCAGGTATAAGCACAGAGTCTCTTGCCCAGAGTAGGGGAACGAACAACCAGAGGACATTGGGTAAAGGTGTGAGTGGACATTGTTTCAGGAACCTGACGGGTAACATCTTTACACAGAGGGCGAAGGGTGTACGGAACGAGCTGCCGGAGGTGGTGGCTGAGGCCGGGTGGGAAACTGATGGGACAATGGGAAGAATCACATGGAAAATAACTGGAAATAACTGGAGGACTAGTACAGACTCAGTGGGCTGAAGGGCCTGTTTCCGCACTGTATGGGATTTTGAAAAGTGCCATCGCTGCTCGAGGAGCTGGGCCAGGGAACGTCAGCACGAGAAGATTTAATGTGTTATTTCTTTCCCGTGAAAAGATGAAATAAGTGGTGTGATAAATTGTTTCCTGGGCTGAGGGATTAATTGCACTGACAATGGAGCAACAGGAACGCAAAACCACTGACTTTGCTTTCATTGGGCATTATCACCATTGATCCGTCAAAAATTTGGCTCCTTGCTATGAATGCTCAAAGAAATGTCCTGATTTTCATTTTGTGCAAATTGTTAATGGGAGTGACGTACAACGCTGTGAAGGTTATCGTTAATTGTCCTTTGATGTCTTACAGTTACATCATATAGAGTCAGTAGACAATAGACAATAGGTGCAGGAGTAGGCCATTCGGCCCTTTGTACCAGCATGGCATAGATTGATGCAGCATGGAAACAGGCCCTTCATCCCATCTTGCCCACACCAACCAACACGTCCCAGCTACACTAGTCCCATCCACCTGCTTTTGGCCCAGATCCCTCTAAACATGACTTATGCGTGCACCCGTCCTAATGTTTCTTAAAGGTTGCGATAGTCCCAGCCTCAACTACCTCCTCCGGCAGCTCATTCCATGCACCCACCACCCTCTGTGTGGAAAAGTTACCCCTCGGGTTCCTATTGAATCTTTGCCGCCTAAATCTTCTGCCCTATGTCCTCTGGTTCTCGATTCCCCTACGCTGGGCTGGTTACTGAAAGTTGGCGTGCAGGTACAGCAGGCAGTGAAGAAAGCTAATGAAATGTTAGCCTTCATAACAAGAGGATTTCAGTATAGGAGTAAAGAGATTCTTCTGCAGTTGTATAGGGCTCTGGTGAGACCACATCTGGAGTATTGTGTACAGTTTTGGTCTCCTAATTTGAGGAAGGACATCCTTGTGATTGAGGCGGTACAGCGTAGGTTCACGAGATTGATCCCTGGGATGGCGGGACTGTCATATGAGGAAAGATTGAAAAGACTAGGCTTGTATTCACTGGAGTTTAGAAGGATGAGGGGGGTTATCTTATAGAAACATATAAAATTATAAAAGGACTGGACAAGCTAGATGCAGAAAAAAAATGTTCCCAATGTTGGGCCAGTCCAGAACCAGGGGCCACAGTCTTCAAATAAAGGGGAGGTCATTTAAGACAGAGGTGAGAAAAAACTTTTTCACCCAGAGAGTTGTGAATTTGTGGAATTCCCTGCCACAGAGGGCAGTGGAGGCCAAGTCACTGGATGGATTTAAGAGAGAGTTAGATAGAGTTCTAGGGGCTAGTGGAGTCAAGGGATATGGGGAGAAGGCAGGCACGGGTTATTGATAGGGGACGATCAGCCATGATCCCAATGAATGGCGGTGGTGTCTCGAAGGGCCGAATGGCCTCCTCCTGCACCTATTTTCTATGTTTCTAAACTTACAGAATAATTAAAGGCATAGATAGAGTGGATGTGGCCAGGATGTTTCCACTGGTGGGAGAATCCAGGACCAGAATTCAAGGGCGCTCTTTTAGAAAGGAGGTGACAATAGACAATAGGTGCAGGAGTAGGCCATTCGGCCCTTCGAGCCAGCACCGCCATTCAATGTGATCATGGCTGATCATCCACAATCAGTGCACCATTCCCGCCTTCTCCCCATATCCCCTGACTCCGCTATATTTAAGAGCCCTATCTAGCTCTCTCTTGAAAGCATCCAGAGAACCGGCCTCCACCGCCCTCTGAGGCAGCGAGGGTAGTTAATCTGTGGAACTCATCGCCACACAGAGGACTGTGGAGGCCAAGTCAGTGGACACTTTTAAAGCAGAGACAGACTAATTCTTGATTAGAAACATAGAAACATAGAAATTAGGTGCAGGAGTAGGCCATTCGGCCCTTCGAGCCTGCACCGCCATTCAATATGATCATGGCTGATCATCCAACTCAGTATCCCGTACCTGCCTTCTCTCCATACCCCCTGATCCCCTTAGCCACAAGGGCCACATCTAACTCCCTCTTAAATATTGCCAATGAATGGACATTAGAATGGATCAAGGGTTATGGGGAAAGGGTGGGAAAATGTGATGAGGAGGCAGAGATCAGCCATGATTGAATGGCGGAGTGGAGTCGATGGGCCGAATGGCCTACATCTAACTTGTGAACCCATACTAATCAACACAAAAGACTGCTAGGACAGCACGAAAAGACTAAATGCGCAATCAATTCTAATCACCGCAATCAGAAAGCTGAATAGAAAATTGGGCTCTGACAGGGCTCATTGGGAGAAGCTTGGATGGCAGGTTTATGATGAATAAAACTAAGATTGGCTTTATAAATAGAAATTAAGCAAGAGACGTTGGAAATGCTCACTAGTTTGAACGGTGTCTTTGGCGAGAGAGAGAACCGCATTTAACATCTCAATTCAATGAACGGTAAAAGGTAAACAATAGACTCAAGACGCTGGAGGAACTCAGCGGGACGGGCAGCATGTCTGGAGAGAAGGAACGGGTGACGTTTTGGGTCGGGGCACTTCTTCAGACTGAGAGGTCAGTGAAGAGGGTGTCGAGAGAGATGAGTCATAGAATGATACAGTGTGGAAACAGGCCCTTCGGCCCAACTTGCCCACACCGGTCAACAGGTCCCAGCTACACTAGTCCCAATTGCCACTAGTCCCATTTGGTCCATATCCCTCCAAACCTGTCTAACTGTTTCTTAAACGTTGGGATAGTCCCAGCCTCAACTACCACCTCTGGCAGCTCGTTCCATACACCCACCACCCTCTGTGTGAAAAAGTTACCCCTCATATTCCCATTAAATCTTTTCCCCTTCACCTTGAACCCATGTCCTCTGGTCCTCGATTCCCCCACTCTGGGCAAGAGACTCTGTGCGCCTACCCGACCTATTCCTCTCATGATTTTATACACCTCTAGAATGGAAGGGCAAGGTGGCAACATGACTGATTAAAGCAGTCAATGATATTATTATTATTAATGTTTAATGTTTTATGTGTCATTCGTAACTGTCACTGTATGTCATGTTGTCACTTGCGGGTGGAGCACCAAGGCAAATTCCTTGTATGTGAATACTTGGCCAATAAACTTATTCATTCAATCAATCATTCATTCATTCATTCAATCATTCAATCATTCAATCATTCAATCAGTCATTCATTCATTCATTCATGCACTCATTCATTCATGCATACATTAATCATGCATTCAAACATTCATTCATTCATTCATTCATTCATTCATTCATGCTAAGGACATGTACAATAGTTCATTGTTGGCTGAGGGGAAGGTGACAAAGAGGCATCCGATCAGTAAAATGAATCGGAAGGAGATTGAAACTAAATGGGGAACTAGGGTGGGGGAGGGATGGAGATAGATGGAAAGCAAGGGCTATCTGAAGTTAGAGAAGTCAATGTTCATACCGCTGGGGTGTAAGCTGCCCAAGCGAAATATAAGGCGCTGTTCCTCCAATTTGCGCTGGGCCTCACTCTGACAGTGGAGGAGGCCCAGGACAGAAAGGTCAGTGTGGGAATGGGAGGGGGAGTTAAAGTGTTTAGCACCCGGGAGATCAGGTAGGTTTAGGCGGGACTGAGCGGAGGTGTTCAGCGGAACGATCGCCGAGCCTGCGCTTGGTCTCGCCGATTACACAGGAGTAATCTGATGAATATTCTCTTTCTCTTTTCATAATTATTAATGACGCTAAATAATAATACACAGGTTAAAATCTCCTTAATCTTCCAAGTATTTCAGACTCTTTTGGTTTTACAGAAGGGAGGACTGAATTCGAGAAGCAACGGGTCATGTGCAGGCAGATGGGATCAGTTTAACTTGTAGCCATGTTCAGCACAAGCACTGTGGGCCGAAGGGCCTGTTTCTGTGCTGTAGTGTAATGTCCCTGTCCCACTTAGGAAACCTGAACGGAAACCTCTGGAGACTTTGTGCCCCACCCAAGGTTTCCGTGCGGTTCCCGGAGGTTTTCGTCAGTCTCCCTACCTGCTTCCACCACCTGCAACCTCCGGCAACTACCTGCAACCTCCGGGAACCACACGGAAACCTTGGGTGGGGCGCAAAGTCTCCAGAGGTTTCCGTTCAGGTTTCCTAAGTGGGACAGGGGCATAAGACCTTAGGGATTAGAGATAAGGCGTTGAATTATCGGCCCACCGAGTCCACACCGACCAGCGATTAGCCTGTACACTGGCACAAATCTACAATTTTAGTGAAGGCAATTAACCTACAAAACCTGTACGTCTTTGGAGTGTGGGAGGAAACCGAAACTCCCAGGAAAAAACTGCAATCAGGCAACTGAACCATCCTACCACAACCAGAGAGCAGTGCTGAACTACTATCTACCTCATTGTTGACTATCATTGATTGGACTATGCTGGCTTTACCTTGCACTAAACGCTAGTCCCTTATCATGTATCCATTGTATTGTGCTCGATTGTAATCATGTATTGTCTTTCCGCTGACTGGTTAGCAGGTGACAAAAGCTTTTCACTGTACCTCGGTACACGTGACAGTAAACCAAACTAAAACCCCCGCAGGTCACGGGGAGAACGCGCAAACTCCGTACAGACAGCACCCGTGGTCAGGATTGAACCCGTGTCTCTGGCGCTGTGAGGCGGCAACTCTACCGCTGCGCCACCGTGCTGCTCCGCATCTGTAGAGGCTCTCGACGGTGGGGTGGGGGGGGGAGGGGAGGAAAGAAGGAGTGAAAAAAATCGAATTGTGGGCGGGGGTGAAGAAATATGGAGGCGGCAAAAACGGACTGCAGCGGAATGTTCCGGAACTTTCCCCGACAGGAGAAGGACTTTAATTGAAGCCCTCAGCACCCACTTTAATTATTTCAGCATTCCACAGTTTCAGGACAGTACCCTCTCAGCCCAATTCGCCACAGAAGAATCATTAGATTGTACATAAGAAAGAACTGCAGATGCTGGAAAAAATTGCAAGACTGCTGGAGAAACTCAGCGGGCGAGGCTGCATCTATGGAGCGAAGGAATAGGCGACATTTCGGGTCGAGACCCTTCGTCAGATCGAAGTGGAGGGGGGCGGGAAGAAGAAAGGAAGAGGCGGAGGCAGTGGGCTGTGGGAGAGCTGGGACGGGGAGGGGAAGGCGGGAGAAAGCAGGGACTACCTGAAATTGGAGAAGTCAATGTTCATACCGCTGGGGTGTAAACTACCCAAGCGAAATATGAGGTGCTGCTCCTCCAATTTGTGGTGGGACTCACTCTGGCCATGGAGGAGGCCCAGGACAGAAAGGTCGGATTGGGAATAGGAGGGGGAGTTGAAGTGCTGAGCCACCGGGAGATCAGGTTGGTTATTGTGAACTGAGCGGAGGTGTTGGGCGAATATATGATATTGGTGCTTCTTGAAGGCCGGAGCATTTTCTGCTTGGACTCAATTCCGTGACAGTGTTCAAGCCACTTGTCTCCAAGGCAGTGAATGGGACACTGAGGGAAATAACTGATTTCAGATTTTTCTCGCTGAGATATCTTCGCATTTTGTGATTCTGTTCTCTCGGCGAACGGTTCCAAACGACAACGTGATTTGTCAAGTGGTTTTAAGATTGGGAACGACATTTAGTTTGCATAGAAACATAGAAAATAGGTGCGGGAGTAGGCCATTCGGCCCTTCGAGCCTGCACCACCATTCAATATGATCATGGCTGATCATCCAACTCAGTATCCTGTACCTGCCTTCTCTCCATACCCCCTGATCCATTTAGCCACAAGGGCCCCATCTAACTCCCTCTTAAATATAGCCAATTAACTGGCCTCAACTACTTTCTGTGGCAGAGACATCCACAGATTCACCACTCTCTGTGTGAAAAATGTTTTTCTCATCTCGGTCATAAAAGATTTCCCCATTATCCTTAAACTGTGACCCCTTGTTCTGGACTTCCCCAACATCGGGAACAATCTTCCTGCATCTAGCCTGTCCAACCACTTAAGAATTTTGTAAGTTTCTATAAGATCCCCCCTCAATCTTCTAAATTCTAGCGAGTACAAGCCGAGTCTATCCAGTCTTTCTTCATATGAAAGTCCTGACATCCCAGGAATCGAGGGGGGGGGTGGTGTTTTTTTTTTTAAGAGTGATAGACCTCGCTGAGTGTAGCCAGACTTTTCTTTATGTATTCAGGAGAGAGTTAGATTTAGCCCTTGGGGCGATCGGAATCAAGGGACATGAGGAGAAAGCAGGAACGGGGTACTGATTTTGAATGATCAGCCATGATCACATTAAATGGCGGTGCTGGCTCAAAGGGCCGAATGGCCTCTACTCCTGCACCTGTTTTCTTTGTTTCTATTTTTTAGATATATTATCTTACCTCTGGTTCGAAAACATGTCATTTATAAGTCAGCGGAGAAATGTGAGGTTATCCATTTTGGTGCCAAAAACAGGAAAGCAGACTATTATCTAAATGGTGGCCGACTAGGAAAAGGGGAGATGCAGCGAGACCTGGGTGTCATGGTACACCAGTCATTGAAAGTAGGCATGCAGGTGCAGCAGGCAGTGCAGAAAGCGAATGGTATGTTAGCTTTCATAGCAAAAGGATTTGAGTATAAGAGCAGGGAGGTTCTACTGCAGTTGTACAGGGTCTTGGTGAGACCACACCTGGAGTATTGCGTACAGTTTTGGTCTCTAAATCTGAGGAAGGACATTATTGCCATGGAGGGAGTGCAGAGAAGGTTCACCAGACTGATTCCTGGGATGTCAGGACTGTCTTATGAAGAAAGATTGGATAGACTTGGTTTATACTCTCTAGAATTTAGGAGATTGAGAGGGGATCTTATAGAAACTTACAAAATTCTTAAGGGGTTGGACAGGCTAGATGCAGGAAGATTGTTCCCGATGTTGGGGAAGTCCAGGACAAGGGGTCACAGCTTAAGGATAAGGGGGAAATCCTTTAAAACCGAGATGAGAAGAACTTATTTCACACAGAGAGTGGTGAATCTCTGGAACTCTCTGCCACAGAGGGTAGTTGAGGCCAGTTCATTGGCTATATTTAATAATAATAATAATAATAACTTTATTTGTTAAGCACCTTAAAAACAACCAAAGCTGACCAAAGTGCTGTACAGAAAAAAGAAAACAAGCAAGACATCATAAAACAGGCAGAACAACAGAACATACAACTAACACGAGGCGCATAAATTACATACAAAAATCCAAACAATAAATTAAAAAAAAACATAAAACACAAGTACGAACAACGCAGCAAAACCAAGCAAATAAAGTTAATAAACAATTCAACACCTCACTGGTCTACAAAGGCCATGGAGAATAGATATGTCTTCAGGAGTGATTTAAAAACAGCTAGAGAAGGGGCCTGTTTAACGTGCAGAGGCAATTCATTCCACAATCTCGGAGCCGACACAGCAAAGGCACGGTCCCCTCTGAGCTTCCGCTTAGTCTTTGGCTCAATCAGGAGCAGCTGATCGTCTGACCTGAGAGAGCGGGAGGGCGAATAAGGGTGAAGAAGCTCAGATAGGTAGGACGGGGCAAGACCACTTAGGGATTTAAAAGTAAATAAAATAATTTTAAAACGAATCCTATACTGAATAGGCAGCCAGTGGAGAGAGGCCAAAAGGTGAGAAACATGATCATGCTTTCGTGTGCCTGTCAAGAGACGAACAGCTGCATTCTGTACCATCTGGAGACGGGCGATGGAGGACCGACTAACCCCCAGATACAGTGCATTGCAGTAATCCAGCCGGGTGGTAACAAAGAAAGGGATCTAAGAGGGAGTTAGATGTGGCCCTTGTGGCTAAGGAGATCAGGGGGTATGGAGAGAAGGCAGGTACGGGATACTGAGTTGGATGATCCGCCATGATCATATTGAATGGCGGTGCAGGCTCGAAGGGACGAATGGCCCACTCCTGCACCTAATTTCTATGTTTCTATGTTTCTATGTAAAATTAGGCTATTCGGTCCATCACGCCTACTGTGCCTACATGATCAATCTCTCTCTCCTAACCCCATTCTCCAGCCTTCAGCCCGTAACCTTTGACACCCTCACTAATCAAAATTCTGCAGCTCTCCGCTTTAAAAATACCCAAAGCCATGTCCTCCACAGCCGTCTGTGGCGATGAATTCCACAGATTCACCACCTTCTGGCTAAAGAAATTCCTCCTCATCTCCTTTCTAAAGGTGCGCCATTTAATTCTGGGGCTGTGCCCTCTGGTCTCAGACTCTCCCATTAGTGGAAACATCCTCTGCACAGCCAAAGTGGGGAGGAACTCAGCAAGCCAGGCAGCACCTGTTGTGGGAGTGATCAGCTGACATTTTGGTTTGGGATCTTTCTTAGGATAGTTAGCTTTTGGTGTGCTGGCCTTTATAAATCAGAGCATTGAGTATAGAAGTTGGGACGTAATGTTAAAATTGTACAAGGCATTGGTGAGGCCAATTTTGGAGTATGGTGTACAATTTTGGTCGCCTAATTATAGGATGTCAACAAAATAGAGAGAGTACAGAGGAGATTTACTAGAATGTTGCCTGGGTTTCAGCAACTAAGTTACAGAGAAAGGTTGAACAAGTTAGGGCTTTATTCTTTGGAGCGCAGAAGGTTAAGGGGGGACTTGATAGAGGTCTTTAAAATGATGAGAGGGATAGACAGAGTTGACGTGGATAAGCTTTTCCCACTGAGAGTAGGGAAGATTCAAACAAGGGGACATGACTTGAGAATTAAGGGACAGAAGTTTAGGGGTAACATGAGGGGGAACTTCTTTATTCAGAGATGGTAGCGGTGTGGAATGAGCTTCCAGTGGAAGTGGTGGAGGCAGGTTCATTGGTATCATTTAAAAATAAATTGGATAGGCATATGGATGAGAAGGGAATGGAGGGTTATGGTATGAGTGCAGGTAGATGGGACTAAGGGTAAAAAGTTGTTCGGCACGGACTTGTAGGGCCGAGATGGCCTGTTTCCGTGCTGTAATTGTTATATGGTTATATGGTTATGGACGGGAAAGGTATGGAGGGTTATGGTCTGAGCGCAGGTAGATGGGACTAGGGGAGAATACGTGTTCGGCACGGACTAGAAGGGTCGAGATGGCCTGTTTCCGTGCTGTTATTGTTATATGGTTATATAGTTAGTTTGGTTTATTATAGTCACGTTGACCGAGGTGCAGTGAGTCGGTTTTGGTTGCGTGCTATCCCATAAGCGGAAAGACTATACATGATTAAAAATGAGCTGTCTGCTGTGCACAGGGAAAGGTGTAAAAGGAATAACGTTTAGTGCAAGATAAAGTCCAATGAAGCCCAATAAAAGATAGGCCATGTGTCTCCAGTGTGGTAGACAGTAGATCAGGACCACTCTTGAGTTGGTGGTGGGATGGTTCACTTGCCTGATAACAGCTGGGAAGGAACTGCACCAGAATCTGGAGGTGTGCGTTTTCAAACCTCTGTACCTCTTGCCTGATGGGAGAGGGGAGAAGAGGGTGAGACTGGTCCTTGACGATGTTGCTGGCCTTGCCGAGGCTGCGGAAGTGTAGATGGAAGATACACAAAAGTGCTGGAGAAACTCAGCGGGTGCAGCAGCATCTATGGAGCGAAGGAAATAGGCGACGTTTTGGGCCGAAACTCAAAGGAAATAGGTAACGTTTCGGGCCGAAACCCGGAAGGGTTTCGGGCCGAAACGTTGCCTATTTCCTTCGCTCCATATATGCTGCTGCACCCGCTGAGTTTCTCCAGCATTTTTGTCTACCTTCGATTTTCCAGCATCTGCAGTTCCTTCTTAAACACGAAGTGCAGATGGAGTTGTGGCAGGGTGGTTGGTTTGTTTGGTGGTCTGGGCTGCGTCCTCAACACTGCAGGAAGGCAGTGGCCCTCATAACAAGAGGAGTTGAGTATAGGAGCAAAGATGTCCTTCTGCAGTTGTACGGGGCCCTGGTGAGACCGCACCTGGAGTATTGTTGATGGAATGGACATTTAGGATGAGAGGGGATCTTATTGAAACATATAAGATTAATAAGGGATTGGACACGTTAGAGTCAGGAAACGTGTTCCCGATGTTGGGGGAGTCCAGAACCAGGGGCCACAGTTTAAGAATAAGGGGTGGGCCATTTGGAATGGATATGAGGAAAAATATTTTCACCCAGAGAGTTGTGAATCTGTGGAATTCTCTGTCTCAGGAGGCAGTGGAGGCCAATTCTCTGGATACTTTCAAGAGGGAGTTAGATAGAGCTCTTAAAGATAGCGGAGTCAGGGGATATGGGGAGAAGGCAGGAACGGGGTACTGATGAGCCATGATCACATTGAATGGCGGTGCTGGCTTGAAGGGCTGAATGGCCTATTCCTGCACCTATTGTCTATTGTCAGTGTAATTTATTTTGGTCTCGGATGGAGCTGTTTGCAAACTGTGCTGTGATGCATCCCGATAAAATGCTTTCTCCAGCACATCTGTAGAAATTGGTGAAATTTGTGTGACGTGTCAGAATGAAGAATGGCGGCAACCCGAAACATCTTCTGTCTATTCCCTCCCCAGAGGCTGCCTGACCTGCTGAGTTCTTCCAGCTCGTTGTGTTTGAGTCTCTCTTGTACCCTTCCTGACGTGAGGCAGGCAGAAAAAGCTGGGGTAACTCAGTGGGACAGGCAGCATCTCTGGAGAGAAGGAATGGGTGACGTTTCGGGTTGAGACCCTTCTTCGGACATTAATACCGCTGGGGTGTAAGCTGGCCGTCTTCGGAGCGGGGAGAGCTGTGGTGGCGCGCGGCAGCGACCCGACTTTGGAGCTTCGGAAGCTCCAGTTGCAGGCCCGGTGGACAGGAACATTGGGAGCTCCGGGTCCCTGGGGGGAGACCGCTTTGCAGAGCTCCCGCAACGGCAACTTCTCCCGCTGGAATCGCGGGGTTGATAGGACACGGAGCGGGGCCTAACATCACCCCGTGCGGGTTGGTGGCCACGGGGACTTACTATCGTCACCGGGGGCTCTAACACCAGTTCGCCTCGACACTGCAGTTGGACCGCGGGTGAAGAATCAAGGGAAGAGATAAGCCTTTGCCTTCCATCACAGTGAGGAGGTGTTGGAGACTCACTGTCATGGATGTTTATGTAACACTGTGTTAAGTGTGGGTCTTGGGTTTTTGTGCAATGCAAAAAAACTAGTAAATGTAATTTCGTTCAAACCTAGGTTCGAATGACAATAAATAGCATTCCATTCCATTCCATTCCAAGTGAAATATGAGGTGCTGCTCCTCCAATTTGTGCTGGGCTTCACTCAGACAATGGAGGGGGATCCAGGACAGAAACCTCAGTGTGGGAATGGGAGGGGACTGAGCGGAGGTGTTCAGTGGAACGATCGGCGAGCCTGCGCTTGGTCTCACCGATATATAGGAGTCCACACCTGGAACAGCGGATACAGTAGATGAGGTTGGAGGAGGTGCAGGTGAACCTCTGCCTCACCTGGATGGACTGTCGGGGACCTTGGATGGAGTCAATTGGGGAGGTATCGGGATTAAAAAAAAGACAGCACCTGCTTGACCAGCGGCACAAGAGAAGGTATTCCCACAGGTTGTATGATTCCCATCTTTTCATTTTTATTATCCATTAAAGGGTTGTGGACAATGCTTGGCATAAAGTCCCATTCATTATCTTTCACTAATCTTTTCATGAAATCAATATCTCATATAAACATTTTCAGAAGGCATTTTCAGGAGTGCAGCAACATATGCATTCTACTATCGATCGACGTGGAACAGCTAGAGTCATAGTCATAGAGTAATGCAGCGTTGGAACAGGCCCTTCGGCCCAACTTGTCCACTCTGGCCAACATGTTCCATCTACACTAGTCCCACTTGCCTGCACTTATCCCATATCCTTCCAAACTTGTCCTACCCATGGACCTGTCTAAATGTTACAATAGACAATAGAAAATAGACAATAGGAGCAGGAGTAGGCCATTCGGCCCTTCAATGTGATCATGGCTGATCATTCCCAATCAGTACCCCGTTCCTGCCTTCTCCCCGTATCCCCTGACTCCGCTTTCTTTAAGAGTCCTATCTAGCTCTCTCTTGAAAGTATCCAGGGAACCGGCCTCCAATGCAGAGAATTCCACAGACTCACAACTCTCTGTGTGAAAAAGTGTTTCCTCGTCTCCGTTCTAAATGGCTCCGTTCTAAATGGCTTATTCTTAAACTGTGGCCCCTGATTCTGGACTCCCCCAACATCGGGAACATGTTTCCTGCCTCAACTACCGCCTCTGGCAGCTGGTTCCATACACCCACCGCCATCTGTTGAAAATGTTACCCCTCAGGTTCCTTTTACATCTTTACCCCTCACCTATGTCCTCTGGTAATCGAATCCCACAGATTTCCTGCATCTACAATGGCTTGCAAAAGTATTCAGCCCCCTTTACTCTGATACCCCTAAATAAAATCCAGTGCAACCAATTGCCTTCAGAAGTCACCTAATTAGTAAATAGAGTCCACTTGTGTGATCTAATCTCAGTATAAATACAGCTGTTCTGTGAAAGCCTCAGAGGTTTGTTAGAGAACATTAGTGAACAGCATCATGAAGCCCAAGGAACACACCAGACAGGTCAGGGATAAAGTTGTGGAGAAGTTTAAAGCAGGGTTAGGTTATAAAAAAATATCCCAAGCTTTGAACATCTCACGGAGCACTGTTCAATCCATCATCTGAAAATGGAAAGAGTATGGCACAACTGCAAACCTACCAAGACATGGCCGTCCACCTAAACTGACAGGCCGGGCAAGGAGAGCATTGATCAGAGAAGCAGCCAAGAGGCCCATGGTAACATTGGAGGAGCTGCAGAGATCCACAGCTCAGGTGGGAGAATCTGTCCACAGGACAACTATTAGTCGTGCACTCCACAAATCGGGCCTTTATGGAAGAGTGGCAAGAAGAAAGCCATTGTTGAAAAAAAGTCATAAGAAGTCCCGTTTGCAGTTTGTCACAAGCCATGTGGGCGACACAGCAAACATGTGGAGGAAGGTGCTCTGGTCAGATGAGACCAAAATTGAAGTTTTTGGCCTAAATGCAAAACGCTATGTGTGGCGGAAAACTAACACTGCACATCACCCTGAACACACCATCCCCACTGTGAAACATGGTGGTGGCAGCATCATGCTGTGGGGATGCTTTTCTTCAGCAGGGACAGGGAAGCTGGTCAGAGTTGATGGGAAGATGGATGGAGCCAAATACAGGGCGATCTTGGAAGAAAACCTGTTAGAGTCTGCAGAAGACTTGAGACTAGGGCGGAGGTTCACCTTCCAACAGGACAACGACCCTAAACATACAGCCAGAGCTACAATGGAATGGTTTAGATCAAAGCATATTCATGTGTTAGAATGGTCCAGTCATAGTCCAGACCTAAATCCAATTGAGAATCTCTGGCAAGACTTGAAAATTGCTGTTCACAGACGCTCTCCATCCAATCTGACTGAGCTTGAGCTCTCCTCTCCCTGTAGCTCAGGGCCCACGAGTCCTGGCAACATCCTCGTAAATCTTCTCTGGACCCTTTCCAGCTTGATGTGGGAGGACATCCGGAGCACCCGGAGGAAACCCACGCGGGTCACAGTGAGAACGTGCAAACTCCACACGGACAGCACCCAAGGTCAGGATCGAACCTGGGTCTCCGGCGCTGTTTCCTTTCCGTCTCTTTTAATGCCCGTGTTCATTGCCAGCTGGATGTCCACAAGTAACATTCCCCCTTCACCACTTTGGCCACCTCTTCAATGGCAGCACCATGGTGGAGTTGCAGCCTCACAGCGCCAGGGTCCTGGGTTCGATCCTGACTACAGGTGCTGTCTGTACGGAGTTTGTACGATCTCCCCTTGACCTGCGTGGGTTTTCTCTGAGATCTTCGGTTTCTTCCCACACTCCAAAGACATGCAGGTTTGCAGGTTAATTGGCCTGGTGTAAATGTAAAAAAAATGTATCCAATATGAGTTGTCCAACTTCCAGTATAGTCCCTGGTGGACACTTTGGAAATAAGGACTACAAGGTACAAGGGACACATTGGCCAATGTGGGCAAGTTGGGCCGAGCGGCCTGTTTCCACGCTGCATCACCCTACAACTCTAATAGCCCTGTCCCACTGTACGAGTTCATTCCAAGAGCTCTCCCAAGTTTAAAACAAATCAAACTCGTTGCAAGCACGGAGAATGAATGTAGCGGGTACGCCGGAGCTCGGGGACGTCTCTTAGCGGCTCGTAACGCTAACGGCAGGTACGCGGGAAGACTCGCTAACGGCAGGTAAGCACGGGAAGACTCGTGAAGATTTTTCAACATGTTGAAAAATGTCCACGAGAGCCCCGAGTACCGACGAGCGGCCATTACCGTAAATCTCCGAGTTCGAATCAGGGCAAACTCGGGAGAGCTCTTGAATTAACTCGTACAGTGGGACAGGGCTTTAACACAGCGGGTCAGGCAGCATCTCTGGTGATAAGGAATGGGTGACGTCTCTGGCCGAGACCCCTCTTCAGACTGAGAGTCAGGGGAACGAGAAGCAAGAGATACAGAACAGATGTAATCAGGTTTGTCAAGCATGAACCAGCCTTAACAAGTCTGCGCTGGCTGTTTCCAATCAGCCGACAATTTCAAAGGTGTTCTGTTACTTTGTCCTTAATTACAGACTCCAGCAATTTGCCAGCAGCAGATGTTAGGCCAACTGGTTTATAATCCCCTGGCTTCTCTCTACCTCACCTCTCTTAAATAGCGGAGTGACATGTAATTTTGCAATCCAAGGTAACGGAGTGTACGGTGGCAGAGGGGTCAGGTGCAGGCAAGCAGCTTGCCTTTCACTGACTGAAGTGGCATGTCGAGTGCTCGCAGGTTCAACTCTCTGTTAAACAAGCATCACTAACCAGTGCCTCTGGCAAACGGGCGCAGGAGGGAACTGCAGGCGCAGACGTTGAAACCGAAGATAGAAACATAGAAACATAGAAATTAGGCGCAGGAGTAAGCCATTCGGCCCTTCGAGCCTGCACCGCCATTCAATATGATCATGGCTGATCATCCAACTCAGTATCCTGTACCTGCCTTCTCTCCATACCCCCCTGATCCCTTTAGCCACAAGGGCCACATCTAACTCCCTCTTAAATATAGCCAATGAACTGTGGCCTCAACTACCCTCTGTGGCAGAGAGTTCCAGAGATTCACCACTCTCTGTGTGAAAAAAGTTCTTCTCATCTCGGTTTTAAAGGATTTCCCCCTTATCCTTAAGCTGTGACCCCTTGTCCTGGACTTCCCCAACATCGGGAATAATCTTCCTGCATCTAGTCTGTCCTACCCCTTAAGAATTTTGTAAGTTTCTATAAGATCCCCTCTCAATCTTCAAAATTCTAGAGAGTATAAACCAAGTCTATCCAGTCTTTCTTCATAAGACACAGGGAGCTGGAGTCACTCAGCGGGACAGACAGGAGTAAAGGAACAGGTGACGTTTCAGGGACGAGACCCTTCCCGTATACTGTACGTAATCCCGTGCATTGGGTCTAAAAATATTGATGCCAGGAGACAAAGGGGGGCCACCCACAACTAAAATGCTATCATTTAACAGGGGCCCACTTGCTATCACTTCATCAGGGGCCCACTTGCCATCGGGCAAGCTGACACCCTGGCCAGTGCACCACTGCGTGCATTGTATCCGAGCGCATGCTGAGAATTAACGCCTAAGAGCTAATTTAAGGGTTTCTTTAGTCAGAGGGTGATGAATCTGTGGAACTCTCTGCCACAGGCAGCTGTGGAGGCCAAGTCAGTGGATATGTTTAAGGCAGAGATATAGATAGATTCTTGATTAGTACGGGTGTCAGGGGTTATGGGGAGAAGGGAGGAGAATGGGGGTTAGGAGTGAGTGATAGATCAGCCAATATTGACTGGCAGATGGGCTGAATGGCCGAATTCTGTTCCTCTCACCAATGAACTTATGAACAGGCCCATGTCATGTTCTAGGAGCAGAGGTTGAGAAGAGACCAGATAGAAGTTTGTAAAATGATGAGGGTCATAGATAGTGTAGACAGTCAGAACTAGTGTTGCCAATGGTCCCGTATTAGCCGGGACATCCTGTATATTGGGCCAAATTGGTTTGTCCCGTACGGGACCGCCCTTGTCCCGTATTTGACCGCTACTACTCGGGTCGAGGGGACTGTCGGGTCGGAGCGCCGCGTCCGGCCCCCGCCTCACCCGTCCCGACGTAGTGCAGCCCATGGAGTGCAGCAGCAGCAGCAGCAGCAGCAGCAGCGCCTCGCCCGTGGCCCCGTCGGTCGGTCGGCAGCCCGGCCAGCTGTCCGACCTTCGTACCTTCGCTTACCGCCGACACCACCACCACCCCTCCTTCTCACGGCCGATCATCGGTTCACGAGTTGGACGGGGCGCCGGACTTTGCGCGCGGCCCAGGCCAAAACTCCTCAGCTGGCCCGCCGGCTGGGCTTTGTGTACAGTCCAGCACCCGGGGCCAACTCATCATTCACCCAGACACGGCCCAGTCGGTCAACGAATTGCCGTGGGGAATTTGTCCCGTATTTTGACCTGTTGTCCCTTATTTGGGAGCGGGAACGTTGGTGAGCCCAGGTCAGAACCTTTAACCCAGGGTGGAGATGCCAATTAGTAGAGAGTGGAGCTTTAAGGTGAGAAGTTGTCTCATGACCTCACCGGTATCTTCAGGCTGCAAACACAAGTTCCCTCGTTTGTCTTTGCCCCTTGTCACTTAATGTTGGTAGGATTAAAAGACAGGATCGATGGCACGGTTGCGCAGTGGTAGAGCTGCTGCCTTACCGCACCAGAGACCCGGGTCCCAGGTTCGATCCTGACATCGGGCCTTGTCTGTATAGAGGTTGTACATTCTCCCTGTGACCTGCGTGGGTTTTCTCCGGGTGCTCTGGTTTCCTCCCACACTCCAAAGGTGTACAGGTTTGTAAGTTAATTGGCTTGGTATAATTGATCATTTAAGAATAGTATTGGCCCCCCCTCGGTCATGACTGCATCCTAGTATGTCAGATGAATAAGGGGTAAGCCATTTAGAACGGAGGAGAGGAAACACTTTTTCTCACAGAGAGTGGTGAGTCTGTGGAATTCTCTGCCTCAGAGGGCGGTGGAGGCCGGTTCTCTGGATACTTTCAAGAGAGAACTAGATAGGGGTCTTAAGGATAGTGGATTAAGGGGATATAGGGAGAAGGCAGGAACGGGGTACTGATTGGGGATGATCAACCATAATCACATCGAATGGCGGTGCTGGCTCGAAGGGCTGCATGGCCTACTCCTGCACCTATTGTCTATTGTAAATTGTCCCTAGTGTGTGTTAGTGTGCGGGGATCGCTGGTCGGCGCGGACTCGGTGGGCCGAAGGGCTTGTTTCCGTGCTGTATCTCCAAACTAAACTACTGGCAATACCCAAGCTGTCAGGCAGCATCTTCAGGGATGGAAACCCAGGTTAATGTTTCATGTCAAAGACATTTTTTCAGACACTTCATGAAATCTTGTTTGGCGAGCAATGTTTCTTTAAGAGTAATAAAGTCCATATTTGAATGGCTATACTTCTTTGGGGGTAAACTGGGAGATTTGAATTCAGTCGTGGTGTCATACAGTGTGGAAACAGGCCCTTCGGCCCAACCTGCCGATGCTGACTAATCTACACTAGTCCCACCTGCCTGTGTTTGGCCTATATCCCTCTAAACCTGTCCTGATCCATGTACCCGTCCAAGGGTTTATTTAGTACCTGCCTCAACTACCTCTTCCGGCAACTTGTTCCATTGTGGAACCCCCCACCCATTGTGTAAATAAATTGCCCCTTTGGTTCCTATTAAATCTCCCCACCCCACCTTAAACCTTTGCCTCGATTCCTCCACAATGAATAAAAGATTCTGTGCATCTACCCGATCTATTCCTCCTGTGTACACCTCTGTAAGAATGCCCTACTCCTGCACCTATTGTCTATTATCTGTGTACGTAGGAACTGCAAATGGTGGAAAATCGAAGGTAGACAAAAATGCTGGAGAAACTCAGCGGGTGCAGCAGCATCTATGGAGCGAAGGAAATAGGCAACGTTTCCGGCCGAAACCCGAAAGGGTTTCGGCCCGAAACGTTGCCTATTTCCTATAGTGGAGATTGTTCAACTCTTTGCATGGAGCGAAGGAAATAGGCAACGCTGGAAAATCGAAGGTAGACAAAAATGCTGGAGAAACTCAGCGGGTGCAGCAGCATCTATGGAGCGAAGGAAATAGGCAACGTTTTGGGCCGAAACGTTTTGTCTACCTACTGTACGTTTAGACAGGTACATGGATAGGACAAGTTTAGAGGGACCTGGGCAAGCACAGGCAGGTGGGACTAGTGTAGATGGGACATGTTGGCTGGTGTGGACAAGTTGGGCCTCGAGTCCAACTTGCCCACGCCGGCCAACATGTCCCATGCAATGATCAGGATCCTGGCATTCTCAACCTCTCCCTGTACCTCGAGTCCTGGCAACGTCTCTGTGAACCTTCTCTGCACCCTAATAGCTTGACAACATCTTTGCTATAAGAGGGTGGCCAAAACTGAATGTAATGCTAAAAACATGGCCTTGTGCAACTATAGCGTGACCTCCCAACTTCTATACTCAGGTAGGTAGATACAAAGTGCTGGAGTAATTCAGCGGGACAGGCAGCATCTCTGGAGAGAAGGAATTATCCATTTTGGTGGCAAAAACAGGAAAGCAGATTATTATCTGAATGGTAGCCGATTAGGAAAAGGGGAGATGCAATGAGACCTGGTTGTCATGGTACACCAGTCATTGAAAGTAGGCATGCAGGTGCAGTAGGCAGTGAAGAAAGCGAATGGTATGTTAGCTTTCATAGCAAAAGGATTTGAGTATAGGAGCAGGGAGGTTCTACTGCAGTTGTACAGGGTCTTGGTGAGACCACACCTGGAGTATTGCGTACAGTTTTGGTCTCCAAATCTGAGGAAGGACATTATTGCCATAGAGGAGTGCAGAGACGGTTCACCAGACTGATTCCTGGGATGTCAGGACTGTCTTATGAAGAAAGACTGGATAGACTTGGTTTATACTCTCTAGAATTTAGAAGATTGAGGGGGGGATCTTATAGAAACTTACAAAATTCTTAAGGGGTTGGACAGGCTAGATGCAGGAAGATTGCTCCCGATGTTAGGGAAGTCCAGGACAAGGGGTCACAGCTTAAGGATGAGGGGGAAATCCTTTAAAACCATGATGAGAAGAACTTTTTTCACACAGAGTGGTGAATCTCTGGAACTCTCTGCCACAGAGGGTAGTTGAGGCCAGTTCATTGGCTATATTTAAGAGGGAGTTAGATGTGGCCCTTGTGGCTAAAGGGATCAGAGGGTATGGAGAGAAGGCAGGTACGGGATACTGAGTTGGATGATCAGCCATGATCATATTGAATGGCGGTGCAGGCTCGAAGGGCCGAATGGCCTACTCCTGCACCTATTTTCTATGTTTCTATGTTTCTATGAATTGGTGATGTTTCGGGTCAAGACCCTTCTTCATGACCTTCTTCAGTCAGAAGAAGGGTGTCACCCTTTCCTTCCCTCCAGTGACGTTGCCTGTCCCGCTGAGTTACTCCAGCACTTTGAATCTGTCTTTGGTTTAAACCAGCATCTGCAGGTCCTTCCTACACATTTCTATACTCAGTACTCTGAGCACTAATGTGCCGAAAGCCTTCTTGGCCAAAATATTAGCTGAATGTTGTCACCCTTTGTTGGCTTGACCTTTGACCTATGACCTTTGACCTATGCATAATATTGACCATAATCTCTGAAGAACGGTCTCGACCAGAAACGTCACCTATTCCTTCTCTCGACAGATGCTGCCTGACCCGCGGAGTTACTCCAGCATTTTGTATCTGTCTAACTGAGTGTAGAAGTTGGGAGGTCACGCTGTAGGTAGACATTTTTGTCTACCTATAATCTTTGATGATATGAGTGAATCTTCCTTTTGGTTTAGAAGTTCTAGGAGCAGAATGAGGACATTTGGCCCATCATGTCAGCCATTCAATAATGGCTGATCAATCCCTCCTTCTCAACCCCATTCTGCTGGGGTCAGTGTAGCCTGTTGGCCTTCATAACAAGATGAGTTGAGTATAGGAGCAAACAGGTCCTTCTGCAGTTGTACAGAGCCCTAGTGAGACCACACCTGGATTGTGTGCAGTTTTGGTCCCCTAATTTGAGGAAGGACATTCTTGCTATTGAGGGAGTGCAGCGTAGGTTCACAAGGTTAATTCCTGGGATGGCGGGACTGTCATATGCTGAGAGAATGGAGCGGCTGGGCTTGTACACTCTGTAATTTAGAAGGATGAGAGGGCATCTTATTGAAACATGTTCCCGATGTTGGGGGAGTCCAGAACCAGGGACCACAGTTTAAGAATAAGGAGTAAGCCATTTAGAACGGAGACGAGGAGAAACCTTTTCTCACAGAGAGTTGTGAGTCTGTGGAATTCTCTGCCTCAGAGGGCGGTGGAGGCCGGTTCTCTGGATACTTTCAAGAGAGAGCTAGATAGGGCTCTTAAAGATAGCGGAGTCAGGGGATATGAGGAGGAGGCAGGAACAGGGTACTGATTGGGGATGATCAGCCATGGTCACATTGAATGGCGGTGCTGGCTCAAAGGGCCGAATGGCCTACTCCTGCACCTATTGTCTATTGTCATGCTTTATCCCCGTAACCCCTGACACCCGCACTAATCAAGAATCTGTGTATCTCCTCCTTAACAACACCCATTGACTTGGCCTCCACAACCGTGTGTGGCAATGAGTTCCACATTCAGCACCCTCTTAGTGACTTGCATTTTAATATTTAGAACAATGCTCTGAATATTACATGCTTCTACAAGATTGCCATTCATTCTGAACTATGGGCACTTCACAAAGATAGACACAATGCGCTGGGGTAACTCAGCGGGTCAGACGGCATTGCTGGAGTAGAAAGGAAGGTGACGTTTCAGGCCGAGACGCTTCTTCAGGTTGCGATTATATTTTTTTGCGAAGTGAGTGTCGGCTTGGTGTTCAGAGAGGGTGAGATTAGAGTAAGTAAGAGGAGTGGGAAAAGTCAAGACAGTTGATATCTTTGGTATAAACCAGCATATGCAGTTCTTTGTTTCCACTCCAAACACTTGACTTCCTGGTACAGAATGTTATCTCTAAGTTAGGCAGCACGGTGGCGCAGCGGTAGAGTTGCTGCCTCACAGCGCCAGAGACCCGGGTTCGATCCTGACTACGGGTGCTGTCTGTACGGAGTTTGTACGTTCTCTGATTGGGGATGATCAGCCATGATCACATTGAATGGCGGTGCTGGCTCGAAGGGCCGAATGGCCTACTCCTGTGCCTATTGTCTATTGTCTCCCCGTGACCCACGTGGGTTTTCTCTGGGATCTCCGGTTTCTTCACACATTCCAAAGACGTACAGGTTTGTAGGGTAATTGGCGTATGTTGATTACCCCCAGTGTCTGGGATATACCTGGTTGGGACGGACTCGGTGGGCCGAAGGGCCTGTTTCCATGCTGTGTCTTGAAACTAAACTACACTAAACCAGTGTACCTAGAGCCACCTAGTCCGCGCCGGCCAGCGATCCCCGCACGCTAGCACGATCCAAATTGCAATTCTTACCCAAGCCAATTAGCCTACAATCCTGGACGTCTTGGGAGTGTGGGAGGAAACCTGAGATCCTGGAGAAAACCCACGCAGGTCACGGGGAGAACGTACAAACTCCGTGCAGACAGCGCCCTTGGTCAGGGTCAAACCTAAGGCAGCAACTCTACCGCTGCACCACCGTGCCGTCCCAACTAATCTAAACTAGACTGCAAATTGTCCCTGGGGTGCAGGATAGAACTAGTGTACGGTGGATTGCTGGTCGGTGTGGACCCGGTGGGCCGAAGGGCCTGTTTCCACACTGTATCTCTAAACAAAACTAAGGTTCATGTTCATAAGTGATAGGAGCAGAATTAGGCCATTCGGCCCATCAAGTCTACTCTGTCATTCAATTACAGCTGATCTATCTCTCCCTCCCAACCCCATTCTCCTGCCTTCTCCCCATAACCTCTGACACCCGTACTAATCAAGAATCTATCTATCTCTGCCTTAAATATATCCATTGACTTGGCCTCCACAGCTACATTAAGTCTGTCCTTCTCAGTACCATCTCTCATAGAAACATAGAAACATAGAAATTAGGTGCAGGAGTAGGCCATTCGGCCCTTCGAGCCTGCACCGCCATTCAATATGATCATGGCTGATCATCCAACTCAGTATCCTGTACCTGCCTTCTCTGGGGGCTTTAACTAGGGTTGTCAACTCTCCCGAATTAGCCGGGACATCCCGTATATTACCGCGTCCTGCCCCGCCTCACCCGTCCCGACGTGGTGCAGCCCATGGAGTGCAGCAGCAGCACCTCGCCCCTGGCCCCGTCGGTCGGTCGGTCGGCAGCCCGGCCAGCTGACCTCTCTGCTTGCCACAATGCACCGCATTTGTGAAATTGGCCGGCTTTTAGCTGTTTACAGAAATCATAATCCCTCTTTAATCCTCATCGAAGCAATTTTTTCCCTTTGGCATGAGAGCTGCATTTATCAGGATTATGGAGTACGCTCTTGGCTTTTGGATGCGGTACTCCTGAAATCACTGATGGACGGGATTCTCCCAGCGCCCAGAGAGGAGATGCCAATGTCCCCTTTGCTGTCAACACATTGTCATTGCCCAACGTGCTCACACTGACCAACATGTCCCATCCACACTGCCCCATGCCCCACCTGCCTGCGTTTGGCCCATATCCCTCTAAACCTGTCCTATCCATGCACCTGTCTAAATGTTCTGCATGGAGCTTGTGGGCCGAAGGGCCTGTTCCTGTGCTGTACTGTTCTATTGTCTGTTTATATGTGGCACGGTGGCACAGTGGTTGAGTTGCAGCCTTACCGCGCCGGAGACCCGGGTTCGATCCTGACTACGGGCGCTGGCTGTGCGGAGTTTGCACGTTCTCCCCGTGACCTGCGTGGGTTTTCTCCGGGCGCTCCGGTTTCCTCCCACACTCCAAAGACGGGCAGGTGTGTAGGTGAATTGGCTTTGATAAAATTGTAAATTGTCCCTAGTGTGTGTAGTATAGTGCTGCTGTGTTCGTAGATTGCTGGCCGGCACGGATTCAGTGGGCCGAAGGGCCTGTTTCCACACTATATCTCTAAAATAAATGAAACATGATAAAAAGGTAAAGAATTATCAGGTAAACAAACAAGATAGACACACAAATCTGGGGTAACTCAGTGGGACAGTCAGCATCTCTGGAGAGAAGGAATGGGCTCGAAACATGTTCCTGATGTTGGGGGAGTCCAGAACCAGGGGCCACAGTTTAAGAATAAGGGGTAAGCCATTTAGAACGGAGACGAGGAAACACTTTTTCACACAGAGAGTTGTGCGTCTGTGGAATTCTCTGTCTCAGAGGGCGGTGGAGGCCGGTTCTCTGGATACTTTCAAGAGAGGCTCTTAAAAATAGCGGAGTCAGGGGATATGGGGAGAAGGCAGGAGCGGGGTACTGATTGGGGATGATCAGCCATGATCACAGTGAATGGCGGTGCTGGCTCGAAGGGCCGAATGGCCTACTCCTGCACCTATTGTCTATTGTCTATTGGGTAATGTTTCGAGTCGAGACCCTTCTTCAGACATTTTCGGTTTAAACCAGCATCTGCAGTTCCATCCTACGCATAGGAAGTTACTAACTTTAATCAATATGGCATCCATAGTTAATATATATTCTCTCAGAGGCCGTGCCAATAAAATCTGAACCATAAACCTGCTCTGAGGATTGTATGTTCACAGACTATAGATAGACGACAGGACAATAAGGTGGTTAAAAAAGGCTTAGGGGAGATGCTTCACTTTATCCAAGGAGGCAATCTATATAAAAGCTGGGAGGTTATACTGCATTTGTATCTGGATGCCTGCAGCTCTGGTCAACACATTACAGGAACAACAAGACTGCTTTGAAGAGGGAGCAGAGGAGATTAACGAGGGAACTGCAAGGATCAGAGATGTGTAGCTGCAAGGGACAGCAGGATAAACTGGGATCATCTCCACCGGAACAGAGAGGGGATGGAATAGCTGCACGGAGGCGCAGCGGTAGAGTTGCTGCCCGACTGCTCCAGAGGCTCCTGACTTCCATCCAGACTATCCGTACGGAGTTTGTACGTTCTTCCCGTGGGTTTTCTCCGGGATCTCTGATTTCCTCCCACATTCCAAACGGGTTTGTAGGTTAAATGGCTTCTGATAATTGTCCCCTAGTGTCTGGGATATAGAAACATACGAACATAGACAATAGGTGCAGGAGTAGAGGCCATTCGGCCCTTCGAGCCTGCACCGCCATTCGATATGATCATGGCTGATCATCCAACTCAGTATCCTGTACCTGCCTTCTCTCCATACCCCCTGATCCCTTTAGCCACAAGGGCCACATCTAACTCCCTCTTAAATATAGCCAATGAACTGTGGCCTCAACTACCTTCTGTGGCAGAGAGTTCCACAGATTCACCACTCCAAAGGCTGGTTTACACCAAAGATGGATACAATCTACCGGGGCAACTCAATGGGACAGGCAGCATCTCTGGAGAGAAGGGAACATAGAAACATAGAAATTAGGTGCAGGAGTAGGCCATTCGGCCCTTCGAGCCTGCACCGCCATTCAATATGATCATGGCTGATCATCCAACTCGGTATCCTGTACCTGCCTTCTCTCCATACCCCCTGAACCCTTTAGCCACAAGGGCCTGGTTGGGACAGGCTCAGTGGGCCGAAGGGCCTGTTCCCATGCTGTGGCTTGAAACTAAACTACACTAAAACCCCTGTCCCACGGTACAAGTTGATTCCAAGAGCTGGAGTAACTCAGCGGGACAGGCAGCGTCTCTGGAGGGAAGGAGTGGGTGACGTTTCGGATCGAGACACTTCTTCAGATATCTGTTTCTCACAGCAGAGCATCCAATAGCACAAAGCGTCGATTTAAATTAACTGGCTGGAGGATTAAAGGGGGGGGGGGGGGGGGGGTGTGGGAACAGAGAGGATAGCAAAGATGGATTTCCTAAATTTCCCTCGTTACCCTCTCCCCTGACCCTCAGTCTGAAAGGGAAACGAGAGATCTAGTGGAGTGGTGATGTGGAGATATAAAGAACAATGAATGAAAGATATGCACACCAAGTAACGATGATAAAGGAGACAGGCCATTGTTAGCTGTTTGATGGGTGAGAACTAGAAGCTGGTGCAACTTGGGTGGGGGAGGGATAGAGAGAGAGGGAATGTCCCGCTGAGTTACTCCAACACTTTGTGTCTATTATCGGTTTAAACCAGCACCTGCACTTCCTTCCTACACATTACAGTCAAGCCATCCATCTGTGTAGATACAGGATCAAGAGAATAATGGCTAGTGCAAGATAAGGAATGAATGAATGAATGAATAGGTTTATTGACCAAGTATTCACATACAAGGAATTTGCCTTGGTGCTCCGCCCGCAAGTGACAACATGACCTACAGTGACAGTTACAAATGACACATAAAACATTAAACATTAATAATAAAACATTATTGATTAAACGTGTGAATTAAATAAAATACCAGATCAAAGGGAGGCTACAGATTGTTGGCTGTTGAGTAGAGCAACTACTCGTGGATAGAAACTGTTTTTATGTCTGGCTGTGGCAGCTTTGACAGTCCGGAGTCGCCTTCCAGAGGGAAGTGATTCAAAGAGTTTGTGGCCAGGGTGAGAGGGGTCAGAGATGATCTTGCCCGCTCGCTTCCTGGCCCTTGCAGTGTACAGTTCATCAATGGAGGGAAGGTTGCAGCCAATAACCCTCTCAGCTGATCGGACGATTCATTCATCCATTCAATTAATTCATTCATTTATTCATTCATTCATGCATTCAATCATTCAAAGATAGTCTGAGGGTCTCCAATCTGGTAGGCGGTGGGTCAGGACTGCTCTCTAATTGACCGAAGTCTCCATTGCATATCCACGTCTAGTAAAATTATTGAATGAAAATGTGGGGCATTTTCACCACATCCAACGGGATCCCACCACCAGCCACATCTACCCATCTCCACCCCTTTCAGCAGAGACCGTTCCCTCCGCAACTCCCTGGTCAACTCGTCCCTTCCCACCCAAACCACCCCCTCCCCAGGTACCTACCCCTCCAACCGCAAGAGATGCAACACCTGTCCCTCTACCTCCCCCCCCTCTAGCCAGGGACTCCAACAGTCTTTCCAGGTGAGGCAGAGGTTCACCTGCACCTCCTCCAACCTGATCTATTGTATCCGCTGTATCCAGGTGTGAGCTCCTGTATATCGGTGAGACTAAGCGCAGGCTCGGCGATCGTTCCGCTGAACACCTCCACTCTGTCCGCCTAAATCCTCCCGGTTGCCAAAGATTTTAACTCCCCCTCCCATTCCCACACTGACCTCTCTGTCCTGGGCCTCCTCCAGTGTCAGAGTGAGGCCCAGCGCAAATTGGAGGAACAGCGCCTCGTATTTCGCTTGGGCAGTATACACCTCAGCGGTATGAACATTGACTTCTCTAACATCAAGTAACCCTAGCTTTCCCTCTCTCCTCCATCCCTTCCCCCTTCCCACTTCTCCCAGTAGTTTCACTGTCCTCCGTTGCCACCTTCCCCTCAGCCAACACTGATCTTTCCTACATTTTTAATGTTGCCACACTAAATGCAACGGTGGCCTAGAAAGGCATCATTGAGCAGGGTCCCCCTTAGGTGGCTGGCACGCTGGCGCAGCGGTAGAGTTGCTGCCTTACCGCGCCAGAGACCCGGGTTCGATCTACGTACGCTGCCTGCGCGGAGTTTGCACGTTCTCCCCGTGACCTGTTGGGTTCTCTCCCAGATCTTCGGTTTCCTCCCACACTGCAAAGACGTACAGGTTTGTTGGTTAATTGGCTTGGTAAATGTAAATAGTCCCTAGTGTGTGTCGGTTAATGTTGGTGCGCGGGGATCGCTGGGCGGTGCGGACTCGGTGGGCCGAAGGGCCTGTTTCCACGCTGTATCTCTGAAACTAAACGGACCCAAGTTACGTAGATGTAGCTCTTCGGGCTAACAAGGGATATTATGGGGAGAAAGCAGGAACGGGGGCCACAGTCTTAGAATAAAGGGGAGGCCATTTAAGACTGAGGTGAGAAAAAACGTTTTCACCCAGAGAGTTGTGGATTTGTGGAATTCCCTGCCACAGAGGGCAGTGGAGGCCAAGTCACTGGATGGGTTTAAGACAGAGTTAGGGGCTAGTGGAATCAAGGGATATGGGGAGAAAGCAGGCACGGGTTATTGATAGGGGACGATCAGCCATGATCACAATGAATGGTGGTGCTGGCTCGAAGGGCCGAATGGCCTCCTCCTGCACCTATTTTCTATGTTTCTAAACAAAACTAGCTGGCATTCTGACAAGCGTAAATTATTCAACTGCATCCGTGAAGCTGTTTGAGAAAAATAATTATGGTGTGGATGCAGTGTGTTATGAAACATTACTCGAGGTAGAGACAGCATATTAGCTACAGCACGGCTGGTTGTGTGAGCTTCAGTAATTAGATTAACTTTGAGCTCTAAGTAGTTCCTTGTGGAGAATCTGCACAAGCTGCCTTGGGAATTTTGGACCAAAGTTGTATCTTGTTCAGTTTTTTTTTAAATTAGAAATTGAAATGCCAGAACCACGACGATAAGATAGCAGGATTGGGAGCTACAGGCAGCATGCCATTCGGCCCATCGTGTCAGTGTTAGCTCTGAGCATCACAAATGGAACCATTCCTCTCGCACGTCTCAATTAATGATTAATCGGCTGAATTAATGTTTTATTATTATTAACGTTTAGTGTTTTCTGAGTCATTGGTAACTGTCACTGTATGTCATGTTGTTACGTGGGCGGAGCACCAAGGCAAATTCCTTGTATGTGAATACTTAGTCAATGAACGAACTTACTTTACTTACACCGAAGATGGACACGAAATGTTGGAGTAACTCAGCATCTCTGGCGGGAAGGAATGGGCGATGTTTCAATAGACAATAGACAAAATAGAAAAGGTGCAGGAGTAGGCCATTCGGCCCTTCGAACCAGCACCGCCATTCAATGTGATCATGGCTGATCATCCCCAATCAGTACCCCGTTCCTGCCTTCTCCCAAAACAGACAAATCACAGGTTGAGACCCTTCTTCAGGCTGAGAGTCAGCGGAGAGGGAGATATAGAGATATGGAAGGGTGAGGTGTGAAAACACAGATCAAAGGGGATGTTGATCAAGAAAACGTTGAATGGTGCATTGCTAGAAAACACACGTTGGTTGTGGTGGCGAGACTGGGTTAAAATGTGGTCATACAGCTGGAGGTAGACACAAGATGCTGGAGTAACTCAGCGGGACCGGCTGAATCTCTGGTGAGAAGGAATGGTTGACGTTTCGGGTCGAGACCCTTCTTCAGGCTGACTGATCGATGAGCTGGAGAACAGGAGGATTCGCAGAGAGTGAGCAGTGAGAGAGGGCATTGCAGGACTCTCATCGGAGAGATGAGGAGGACTTCTTCAAAGTGGACATAGCTGAAGGAGATTTCGCAGTGGGACGGACAAAATGTCAAGTCAAGTCAATTTTATTTCTATATTTCTATAGCACATTTGAAAACAACTCTCGTTGACCAAAGTGCTTTACATCAGTGCAGGAACTAACGTGGTACATAGACCAGACTGGTTACTGGGATGGCAGGACTTTCATATGAAGAAAGACTGGATAGATTTGGCTTGTACTCGCTAGAATTTAGAAGATTGAGGGGAGATCTTATAGAAACTTACAACATTTTTAAGGGGTTGGACAGGCTAGATGCAGGAAGATTGCTCCCGTTGTTAAGGATAAGGGGGAAGTCTTTTCGGACCGAGATGAGAAAAACATTTTTTACACAGATCTCTGGAATTCGCTGCCACAGAGATAGTTGAGGCCACAGTTCATTGGCTATATTTAAGAGGGAGTTAGATGTGGCCCTTGTGGCTAAAGGGATCAGGGGGTATGGAGAGAAGGCAGGTACAGGATACTGAGTTGGATGATCAGTCATGATCATATTGAATGGCGGTGCAGGCTCCAAGGGCCGAATGGCCTACTCCTGCACCTATTTTCTATGTTTCTATGTCTATGATCAACAATACAAACATAAATACATACATTCAGCGCTCCGTCAGAGGACCTCAAGAAAGGCTTGAGAGTAGAAATAGGTTTTATGTCTAGACTTAAAGGAGTTGATGGAGGGGGCAGTTCTGATGGGAAGGGGGATGCTGTTCCACAGTCTAGGAGCTGCAACCACAAAGATGCGGTCGCCCCTGAGATTATGCCTGGACCGTGGGATATTCAGCAGCCCCAAGTCGGCCAACCTGAGCAACGTGGAGGTGGAGTGGTGGGTAAGCAGTCTATTGATGTAGGTGGGGGCAAGCCCATTGAGGGCTTTGTAGACATGGAGGAGTATTTTGAAGTTAATACGGAACCGCACAGGGAGCCAGTGGAGAGAGGCCAGGATCGGGGCGATGTGGTCCCTTTTTCGGGTGCACGTCAGGAGTCTCGCTGCGGCGTTTTGGATCAGTTGCAGGTGGGACAGGGAAGATTGGTTGATGCCAGTGTAAAGGGAGTTGCAGTAATCTAGGCGGGAGGAGATAAATGGATGGATGATCTTTTCAAGGTCGTCAAACTGGAGGAATTGTTTTTGTTTAGCTATCGTCTGAAGCTGGAAGAAGCTAGCTTTTACTACGGCATTGACTTGTTTGTCAAATTTCAACGCAGAGTCAAATATCACGCCGAGGTTTTTGACGTGAGGTTTGAGTAGTGGGGTAAGGCTTCCAAGGCTGCCTGCTATCGTTTTGATTGAGTCCGAGGGGCCGAGAAGGATGACCTCAGACTTGCTCTAGTTTAGTTGGAGGAAGTTCTGGGCCATCCGGCACTTTATATCCTCGAGGCACTGGAGAAGGCTGAGTAGATTTGATCGGTTGTTGGGCTTCAGGGGGAGATAGAGTTGTGTATCGTTGTGCATTGCAGTGGAAGGAAATGCCGTGCCTTTGAATGACTTGGCCTAAGGGGAGCATATACAGGGAGAAGAGAGAGAAGGAACTGCGGATACTGGAGAGAGACACAAAATGCTGGAGTAACTCAGCGGGAAACTCTCAATAGATTGCCTCCGGCCCTGAGTTGGCCTCTGGTCTATTATAGAAACATAGAAACATAGAAATTATGTGCAGGAGTAGGCCATTCGGCCCTTCGAGCCTGCACCGCCATTCAATATGATCATGGCTGATCATCCAACTCAGTATCCCGTACCTGCCTTCTCTCCATACCCCCTGATCCCCTTAGCCACAAGGGCCACATCTAACTCCCTCTTAAATATAGCCAATGGCCTGGCCTCAACTACCCTCTGTGGCAGAGAGTTCCAGAGATTCACCACTCTCTGTGTGAAAAAAGTTCTTCTCATCTCGGTTTTAAAGGATTTCCCGCTTATCCTTAAGCTGTGACCCCTTGTCCTGGACTTCCGCAACATCGGGAACAATCTTCCTGCATCTAGCCTGTCCAACCCCTTAAGAATTTTGTAAGTTTCTATAAGATCCCCTCTCAGTCTCCTAAATTCTAGAGAGTATAAACCAAGTCTAACCAGTCTTTCTTCATAAGACAGTCCTGACATCCCAGGAATCAGTCTGGTGAACCTTCTCTGCACTCCCTCTATGGCAATAATGTCCTTCCTCAGATTTGGAGACCAAAACTGTACGCAATACTCCAGGTGTGGTCTCACCAAGACCCTGTACAACTGCAGTAGAACCTCCCTGCTCCTATACTCAAATCCTTTTGCTATTATAGTCAAGTGTACCGAGATGCAGTGAGAAACTTTTGTTTCTTTCAGGGCTATTCAGTAAAATTAAACTATATCGTACTCGAGTGCAGTTACGCCGTTAACAAACACAACAGGCGTTGTAGATAGGACACAAAAATGCTGGAGAAACTCAGCGGGTGCGGCAGCATCTATGGAACGAAGGAAATAGGCAACATTGCCTATTTCCTTCGCTCCATGCAAAGAGTTGAACAATCTCCACTATAGGAAATAGGCAACGTTTCGGGCCGAAACCCGGAAGGGTTTCGTCCCGAAACGTTGCCTATTTCCTTCGCTCCATAGGTGCTGCTGCACCCGCTGAGTTTCTCCAGCATTTTTGTCTCTACCTTCGATATTCCAGCATCTGCAGTTCCTTCTTAAACACAGGCGTTATAGATTGTCATAGAGAGCCATACAGAATGGAAAAAGGCCCTTCACCCCATCTTTCCCATGCCGACCAACATGCCCCATCTGCCTGCCTACCTGCGTTTGGCCCATATCCCTCTAAACCTGTTTATCCATGTACCTGTCTAATTGTTTCTTAACATAGAAACATAGAAAATAGGTGCAGGAGTAGGCCATTCGGCCCTTCGAGCCTGCACCGCCATTCAATATGATCATGGCTGATCATGCAACTCAGTATCCCGTACCTGCCTTCTCTCCATACCCTCTGATCCCCTTAGCCACAAGGGCCACATCTAACTCCCTCTTAAATATATTAAATTAAACGTTCATAAGATCATAAGGTCATGTGATAGGAGTAGAATGAGGCCATTCGGCCCATCAAGTCTACGCGTCCATGGCTGATCTATCTCTCCCTCCCAACCCCATTCTCCTGCCTTCTCCCCATAACCCCTGACACCCGTCCTGATCTGGAATCTATCTATCTCTGCCTTAATTATATATCCACTGGCTTTGGCTCCACAGCCTTCGGTGGCAAATAATTCCCCAGACTCACCACCCTCTGACTGTCATAGACTCTCCCGCACCCTCTCCACATCCACTCTATCCAAGCCTCTATCCAAACACTGCAACAGTCCCTGGCTCAACTACCTCTTCTGGCAGCTCGTTCCGTACACCCACCTCCCTTTGTGTGAAAAAAGTTACCCTTCAGATGAAAAAAAAGTTCTTGGTAATATTGGTTGCTTTCCTGAGGCAGCGTGAAGTGTAGATGGAGTCCCTGGTGTGAGTCTGGCCTGTGTGATGGACTGGGCTGAATCTCCAGATCTCTGTGATTTCTTGCAGTGCTGGGCAGAGCAGATCTCAGAGCAAGCTGTGATGCAGCCCTCCAATATGCTTTCTACAGCGCATCTGTCGGAGATGATAAGAGTTGCTAAGAATTGGTTATGAATTGTTCTCCTTTTGAAGTATGAATCTTATGCTCCCCCCCCCCCGTCCCACTTAGGCGATTTTTTTTAGGCGACTACAGGCTGTCACCACATGGTTGCCGGGGTGTCGCCTGTATGGTCGTGAATACGTGAATAGCCCCCTCAGTCGCCCAAAGAGTCGTAGCGTTTATCTGGTCGCCGCTGGATTTTGAAATGTTCAAAAATTTTCGGCGACAGTCGGCTTGTCGTAGGTTGTAGCCAGGTGAAGTAGGTTGTAGTCAGGTGAAGTAGGTTGTAGCCAGGTGAAGTAGGTTGTCGCCAGGTGAAGTAGGTTGTAGCCAGGTGAAGTAGGTTGTCGCCAGGTGAAGTAGGTTGTCGCCAGGTGAAGTAGGTTGTAGCCAGGTGAAGTAGGTTGTAGCCAGGTGAAGTAGGTTGTAGCCGGGTGAAGTAGGTTGTAGCCGGGTGAAGTAGGTTGTCGCCGGGTGAAGTAGGTTGTAGCCGGGTGAAGTAGGTTGTAGCCAGGTGAAGTAGGTTGTAGCCAGGTGAAGTAGGTTGTAGCCAGGTGAAGTAGGTTGTAGCCAGGTGAAGTAGGTTGTAGCCAGGTGAAGTAGGTTGTAGCCAGGTGAAGTAGGTTGTAGCCAGGTGAAGTAGGTTGTCGCCAGGTGAAGTAGGTTGTAGCCAGGTGAAGTAGGTTGTAGCCAGGTGAAGTAGGTTGTCGCCAGGTGAAGTAGGTTGTAGCCGGGTGAAGTAGGTTGTCGTCAGGTGAAGTAGGTTGTCGTCAGGTGAAGTAGGTTGTAGCCAGGTGAAGTAGGTTGTCGCCAGGTGAAGTAGGTTGTAGCCAGGTGAAGTAGGTTGTCGCCGGGTGAAGTAGGTTGTCGCCGGGTGAAGTAGGTTGTAGCCAGGTGCAGACTTCGGTGAGTTCCATTGGCAACTACCGACGTTATCCGGCGACAGGTACCGGCGACTGAATTATCTTTAACTGTCTCCGACAGTGTCGTACCTTGTCGTAGCTTGGGTTGTCGCAGGTGTGGTCGTAGGTGGACGTCCAAATCGGTCACTGGTTGTTGGTAGTTTGCCGTAGCTGGACATCGAATAGGTGGTAGGTTGTTGTAGACATTGTTGTAGGGGGGTCCAGCCGTGTTTTTTTGGTGACCTGCTACGACTATGACAGTCGCCTGCAGTTGCAGAAAAAATTGCCTAAGTGGGACAGGCCGATATCTTCCTTCGATTCTGCTCACACGAGTCCTTCAGGCTATGCCCCCTGGATCATCCCAAAGCACTGCACAGATAAACAAAATCTCCTCGTCTCCATTTTGTTTAGTTTAGAGATACAGTGCGGAAAAAAGGCCCTTTGGCGCACCGAGTCCCTACTTCAGACTGAAACACATCAATGCCTCTACTTCCTTGGAAGGCTTAAGATGTTCATCGTGTCCCCTACAACGCTCACCAACTTCTACAGATGCGCTGTAGAAAGCATTTTATCGGGACGCATCACAGCTCGGTTTGGGAACGGTTCCATCCGAGACAGCGAGAAATTGCAGCGAATTGTGGACGCAGCCCGGACCATCGCACGAACCAACCTCCCTTCCATTGACTCCATCTACACCTCACGCTGCCTCGGCAAGGCCAGCAGCATCATCAAGGACCAGTCGCACCCCGGCCACTCCCTCTTCTCCCCTCTCCCATCGGGCAAAAGGTACAGAAGTGTTAAAACACACACCTCCAGATACAGGGACAGTTTCTTCCCAGTTGTTATCAGGCAACTGAACCATCCAGAGATCAGTGCTGAACTACTATCTGCCTCTTTGGTGACCCTTGGACTATCCTTGATCGGACTTTGCCAGCTTTACGTTGTACTAAACGTTATTCCCTTATCATGCATCTGTACACTTTAACTAGTGTTGCCAACGGTCCCGTATTAGCCGGGACATCCCGTACATTGGGCTAAATTGGTTTGTCCCGTACGGGACCGCCCTTGTCCCGTATTTGACCGCTACTACTCGGGTCGAGGGGGCTGTCGGGTCGGAGCGCCGCGTCCAGCCCCGCCTCACCCGTCCCGACGTAGTGCAGCCCATGGAGTGCAGCAGCAGCAGCAGCAGCAGCAGCAGCGCCTCGCCCGTGGCCCCATCGGTCGGTCGGCAGCCCGGCCAGCTGTCCGACCTTCGGACCTTCGCTTACCGCCGACACCACCGCCACCCCTCCTTCTCACGGCCGATCATCGGTTCATGAGTTGGACGGGTGCAATCACCCCGTACACCAGCACTATCCCTAGGGTCGCCAACGTTCTCATTCCCAAATAAGGGCCAAAAGGTCAAAATGCGGGACAAATTCCCAACGGCAATTCGTTGACCGACTGTACACAAAGCCCAGCCGGCGGGCCAGCTGAGGAGTTTTGGCCTGGGCCGCGCCCAGTCGGGTGCCCAGGCCCAAAACTGGGCAATTTGGGCCGAAGGGCCTGTTTCCACGCTTTTTACTCTCGACTGATCTATCTTTCCCTCTCGTCCCCATTCTCCTGCCTTCTCTCCATAACCTCTGACAACTGTACTAATTAAGAATCTGTTAACTTGCTTCTTGAAAAATATCCATTGACTTGGCCTCCACAGCTGTCTGTGGATATGAATTCCACAGATTCACCACCAGCTGACTAAAGAAATTCCTCGAAGGTAGACAAAAATGCTGCTGCACCTGCTGAGTTTCTCCAGCATTTTTGTCTACCTTCGATTTTCCAGCAGTTCCTTCTTAAAGAAATTCCTCTTCATCTCCTTCCCAAAGGTACGTTTTTTGTTTATTCTGAGGCAGTGCCCTCTGATCCTGGACTCTCCCACTAGTGGGAATGTCCTCTCCACGTCTACTCTATCCCAACCTTTCTCATCGACAGCTCAGGAATGGGGACTCACACTTGGAAAATTCCAGTGCCATCAATGATCAATAAATGCTGGCATTGTCAGGCTTAGTTTAGTTTAGTTTAGAGATACAGCACGGAAACAGGCCTTTCGAGCCACCGAGTCTGCGCAGCCCAGCGATCCCCGTTCGCTGGCCCTATCCTACACTCTATCCAACATCCTGGGGTCAATTTACAATCTTTACCGCGCAGCTTTGGAGTGTGGGAGGAAACCGGAGCGCCCGGAGAAAACCCACGCAGGTCACGGGGAGAAGGTACAAACTCCATACAGACTGCACCCGTAGTCAGGATTGAACCCGGATCTTTGGCGCTGTGATGCGGCGACTCTACCGCTGTGCCCCCGTGCCGCCCACATCTTGCGAGCGATTAAATAAAAGAAGAGAGACAAAAAGGCTGGAGAAACTCAGCGGGTGCGGCAGCATCTATGGAGCGAAGGAAATAGGCAACGTTGCCTATTTCCTTCGCTCCATAGATGCTGCTGCACCTGCTGAGTTTCTCCAGCATTTTTGTCTACCTTCGATTTTCCAGCATAGAAACATAGAAATTAGGTGCAGGAGTAGGCCATTCGGCCCTTCGAGCCTGCACCGCCATTCAATATGATCATGGCTGATCATCCAACTCAGTATCCCGTACCTGCCTTCTCTCCATACCCCCTGATCCCCTTAGCCACAAGGGCCACATCTAACTCCCTCTTAAATATAGCCAATGAAACTGGCCTCAACTACCCTCTGTGGCAGAGAGTTCCAGAGATTCACCACTCTCTGTGTGAAAAAAGTTCTTCTCATCTCGGTTTTAAGGATTTCCCCTTTATCCTTAAGCTGTGACCCCTTGTCCTGGACTTCCCCAACATCGGGAACAATCTTCCTGCATCTAGCCTGTCCAACCCCTTAAGAATTTTGTAAGTTTCTATAAGATCCCCTCTCAATCTTCTAAATTCTAGAGAGTATAAAACCAAGTCTATCCAGTCTTTCTTCATAAGACAGTCCTGACATCCCAGGAATCAGTCTGGTGAACCGTCTCTGCACTCCCTCTATGGCAATAATGTCCTTCCTCAGATTTGGAGACCAACACTGTACGCAATCTGCAGTTCCTTCTTAAATAAAAGAAGTGTCAGTTTTCTGGCGAAAGATGCTGTACCTAAGTGTGGATTTTGGGTCGAAAAAAACCCCATCCCGACCCGAAACGTCACCTATCCCTTTTCTCCAGAGATGCTGCCTGACCCGCTGGGTTACTCCAGCATTTTGTGTTGGAACTTCAGTTTAAACCAGCACCTGCAGTTCCTTCCCTACTAAATGCTGCACTTACAGTAAATTGCATTCTGCTCACGAGTAACAGCGGAAGACGGAACTGAGACAATTTATTAATCGATGGCAGTTTACAACTGATGTACCATATGGCCATTAGAAATCTCCCCATCAGCTTAGGTTCAGTGAGTCATGAGGTCTGCAGCATTGAAACACTTGAATAGAGCAATTGGTCATCGGAAATCTAGATAGCAATTTTTTCACCTCTGTTTCACTTAATGCATGTCATAGATATAGATTCATACAGCAAGGAAACGTGCCCTTTGATCAACCAAGTCTGTGTCTATTAAACAAAGGCGTTTGGATTGCACAATAGAGTAAATGCTAACATTGGAGATGGGATTATCTCGATAGACACAAAATGCTGGAGAAACTCAGCGGGACAGGCGGCATCTCTGGAGGGAAGGAACGGGTGACGTGTTTTGGGGTCGAGACCCTTCTTCGGACCAAGTTGCAGTTTTTAGTTTAGTTTCAGAGATGCAGCGTGGATCATCGAGTCCAGCGATCCCCGCACCTTGATACTATCCTACACACACCAGGGGCAATTTGTACATTCATATCAAGCCAATTAACCTACAAACCTGTACGTTTCTGGGGCGTGGGAGGAAGCCGAAGATATCGGTGAAAACCCACGCTGGTCACGGGGAGAACGTGCAAACTCCGTACAGACAGCAAAACGAAGGAGATAGTTGTGGATTTCAGGAGGGGGAGGAGGAGGATTCAACCAACACCAATCACCATCAGGGGCAGTGAGGTGGAGGTGGTTGCCAACCACAGGTACCTTGGTGTGCAGCTTGACAGTGAGCTGGACTGGAAGAGTCATATGGAGGCGGTGTACAGGAAGGGACAAAGTAGACTGTATTTTTTAAGGAGGCTAAAGTCATTTAATATCTGTCAACCCCTACTGTGCAGTGTCTACCATTCAGTGATGGCCAGTGCTCTGTTTTTTGCTGTGGCCTGTTGGGGAGAAGGTGGCCCGCATAGCGGACAAAAACAGACTGGACAAGCTGATCAGGAAGGCCGGCTCAGTGGTCGGGGCTGAGGAACTAACGGTCCAGCAGGTGGCAGAGGTCAGAACTCTGAACAAACTGGGTTCAATAATGACCAACCCCACTCACCCACTCCACGCCCTGAAGGTGATCAAGTGCAGCATCTTCAGTCAGAGACTGATTGCACCAATGTGCAAAACGGAGAGATATAGGAAGTCTTGTATACCAGCTGCTATAAGGTTTTATAATGCACAAAAATTTTAACTTATTATGTATTGAAGATATCTGTTGAAATGTGTGGTGTTATGTCTGTCTTGAAGCTGTTGTGGCACTGTAATTTCCTGTAAAGGATTATTAAAGGTTATTCTATTCTACCGGTAGCCACGATCGATCTTGGGCCTCTGGCGCTGTGAGGCAGCAGCTCTGTGCCAGAAAGAGACAAAGTGAATATCTTTGACAATAGACAATAGGTGCAGGAGTAGAGGCCATTCGGCCCTTTGAGTCAGCACCGCCATTCAATGTGATCATGGCTGATCATCCCCAATCAGTACCCCATTCCTGCCTTCTCCCCATATCCCCTGACTCCGCTATCTTTAAGAGCCATATCCAGCTCTCTCTTGAAAGTATCCAGAGAACCGGCCTCCACCGCCCTCTGAGGCAGAGAATTCCACAGACTCACAACTATCTGTGAGAAAAAGATCTCCGTTCTAAATGGCTTACTCCTTATCCTTAAACTGTGGCCCCTGGTTCTGGACTCCCCCAACATCGGGAACATGTTTCCTGCCTCTAGCGAGTCCAAACCCTTAATAATCCTATTTAAGAAGGAACTGCAGATGCTGGAAAATCGAAGGTACACAAAAAAGCTGGAGTAACTCAGCGGGTGCAGCAGCATCTATGGAGCGAAGGGAATAGGCAACGTTTCAGGCCGAAACCCTTCTTCGCTCCATAGATGCTGCTGCACCCGCTGAGTTTCCCCAGCTTTTTTGTGTACCCTTAATAATCTTATATGTTTTCAATGGTACCCTCTCATCCTTCTAAACTCCAGAGTGTACAAGCCCAGCCACTCCATTCTCTCAGCGTATGACAGTCCCGCCATCCCGGGAATTAACCTTGTAAACCTACGCTGCACTCCCTCAATAGCAAGAATGTCCTTCCTCAAATTAGTGGACCAAGACTATACACAATACTCCAGGTGTGGTCTCACTAGGGCTCTATACAACTGCAGAAGGACCTCTTTATTCCAAAACTCAACTCCTCTTGTTATAAAGGCCGACATGCCATTCGCTTTCTTCACTGCCTGCTGTACCTGCATGCTTACTTTCATTGTATGCAATGAATCAGGTCTGCAAGTGGAATGGGTGACGTTTCGTGTCGAGACCCTTCTTCAGACTGAAGAGGGAACGAGAGATCTAGACGATGATGTGGAGAGATAAAGAACGATGCATGAAAGATGTGCAAAATAAGTAACAATGATAAAGGAAATCAATATTCAGGATAGACACAAAATGCTGGAGTAACTCAGCGGGACCGGCAGCATCTCTGGAGAGAAGGAATGGGTGACGTTTCAGGTTGAGACCCTTCTTTAGACTGAGGTCTAGGGAAGAGGGATACTTGACATGTGGAGGGGCACAAAAGAGCATGTAAGGTGTGAAAAGGACAGATAAAAGCAGACAATGGTTCATTGTTGGCTGAGGGGAAGGTGGCAACAATGCGAAAAATGCTGGTCATAAAATCGTAATAAAAACCCTTTTGACTCTTAGAAACATAGAAACATAGAAAATAGGTGCAGGAGGAGGCCATTCGGCCCTTCGAGCCTGCACCGCCATTCAATATGATCATGGCTGATCGTCCAACTCGGTATCCTGTACCTGCCTTCTCTCCATACCCTCTGATCCCCTTAGCCACAAGGGCCACATCTAACTCCCTCTTAAATATAGCCAATGAACTGTTGCCTCAACTACCTTCTGTGGCAGAGAATTCCACAGATTCACCACATTTTACACATTCTCTGTGTAAAAAAAAAAAGTGTCATCTCGGTCCTTAGAATAGAATAGTTTCTTTATTGTCATTGTAACATGGGCCATGTACAACGAAATTTAAAATGTCAGCCAGTCAGTGCAGCATTCAAACATTTCTAAAGCTAACGAAACATCCACGGTAAAATAATAAAGATAAGCAAATAAATAAAAATCACAGACAAAGCACGCATACACACCCAACCCTCCATCCTTCTGTCGATTTCACCGTTACCACAGTCCCTTAGTCTGTATCGCCCCTGCGTTCCTTGGCGGCCACATTTAGTGCTCTAGATAGGACTTTAGTGCTTGGTGGGGGAAGGGGTGTAAACTTATTTCTAAACCTCCTCCAGCCTTTGTGAAAGTTGCAGATGATCCACAGTGACGTGATTGTCCTTCAAGAGGACCTTACAAACAGTTCGATTCAAGGGCCATTTGGGATGGAGAATTGGCTTTGCCGATGATGTGCACAGCCTATTAGAGAATGAGTAATTCACTAAAGCCTTTTGACTCGTATCCAGAAAGTAAAAGCCATCAATGGAGGGCATTTGCTAATAAATAATTGGTATTTCAGGATTATTTACAGCATCATGCTGGGACGTCAGAATGGGCAAAACTGGCGTATCATAAAGGGCTAAATAACTGCATTAAAGGTCAATGTTTTTTTCTTTATTTCTCTCCAAATGGAAAACAAGGAAAATAGTCCAGCTCTCTGTCAGTTACAAGGTTAATTCCCGGGATGGCGGGACTGTCATATGCTGAGAGAATGGAGCAGCTGGGCTTCTACACTCTGGAGTTTAGAAGGATGAGAGGGGATCTAATTGAAACATATAAGATTATTAAGGGGTTGGACACGCTAGAGGCAGGAAACATGTTCCCGATGTTGGGGGAAGTCCAGAACTAGGGGCCACACACAGTTTAAGAATAAGGGGTAAGCCATTTAGAACAGAGACAAGGAAACACTTTTTCTCACAGAGAGTGGTGAGTCTGTGGAATTCTCTGCCTCAGAAGGTGGTGGAGGCCAGTTCTCTGGATGCTTTCAAGAGAGAGCTAGATAGGGCTCTTAAAGATAGCGGAGTCAGGGGATATGGGGAGAAGGCAGGAACGGGGTACTGATTGGGGATGATCAGCCATGATCACATTGAATGACTTTGCTGGCTCGAAGGGCTGAATGGCCTCTACTCCTGCACCTATTGTCTAATGTCTATTGTCTGAAGTGTAGTGAATGTCTTGAGCACAGAGTTGGATGGAATTTAATAGAATGAGAGGAATAGATCGGGTCGATGCACAGAGTCTCTTGCCCAGAGAAGGGGAATCGAGAACCAGAGGACATAGGTTCAAGGTGAAGGGAAAAAGATTTCATAGGAAGGGGTAAAGGCCCTGTCCCACTTTCATGACCTAATTCACGACCTCTGCTGAGTTTGCCCTTGACTCGTACTCGCAGCATGGTCGTCACGAGGTCGTAGGAGGTCGTAGGTAGGTCGTAGCAGGCCGTGATACTAGTCGTAGGCACTCGTGGCATCAAGTAGGTCGGGGCGTTTTTTCGAGCCTGATAAAAAATGATCATGAGTAAAAAAGGTTGTGAATTAGGTCGTGGAAGTGGGACAGGCCATTAACATTTTCACACAGAGGGAGGGTGGTGGGTGTATGGAACGAGCTGCCAGTGGAGGTAGTTGAGGCTGGGACTATCCCATCGTTTAAGAAACAGTTAGACAGGTACATGGATAGGACAGTTTGGAGGGATATGGACCAAAGGCAGGCAGGCAGGCAGGCAGGCAGGCGGGACCAGCGTATAGAATACATTTAGTGTCATTGCACAAACAACTGTGCAACCAAATTCCATTTGCATCTCCTTCAGTGTGTACATAGAAGACACAGGATCAAAAATTATAAAACAACAAAACACAACAGCCATTGACTCACATATATATACAAGATCAGTAAAGAAATATTAAATAGGTATTAAAAATATTTTAAAAGAATATTGTGCATTATCTCGCACCCCAAATTATATTGTGTTTCCCCCAGTGTTCTTTGTTAGAGTTAAGTTATTTTATCGCACATGGGTAGAAACTATTTTTTAGCTGGGACATGTTGGCCGGTGTGGGCAAGTTGGGCAGAAGGGCCTGTTTCCAGGCTGTATCACTCTACGAACCTATGACTTTAAATGTGAGGTGTTGCATTTTGGCAGAACTTGCATAGATTAGGGCTCTGGGGAGTGTTGTAGAGCAGAGGGATCTATGATTACAGGTAAACAGTTCAGTGAACGTGGTATCCCAGGTAGACAGGGAGGTCAAAAAGGCTTTTGGCACATTGACAATGGCTCAATTGTAATCAATTGTCTGGTCTTTCTGATGACATAACAAAAGCTTTTCACTGTACCTCGGTACATGTGACAATAAACTAAACTGAACTTTGGCCTTCATCAGTCAGTATTGAGTATAGAAGTTGGGAGGTCATGTTGCAGTTGTATAAGACGTTGGTGAGGCCGCATTTAGAATATTGTGTTCGGTTCTGGGCACCGTGTTATAGGAAAGATGCTGTCAAGCTGGAAAGGGTGCAGAGAAGATTTACGAGGATGTTGCCAGGACTAGAGGGTGTGGACTTCAGGGAGAGGTTAGGCAGAGGTTAGGACTCTATCTGTTGGAGCGCAGGAGGATGAGGGGTGATATTATAGAGGTGTATGTAAGATATCTTATATACACCTCTGTAAGGTGTATAAAGATCATGAGAGGAATAGATCGGGTAGACACACAGAGTCTCTTGCCCAGAGTAGGGGAATCGAGAACCAGAGGACATAGATTTACGGTGGGGTGGGGGGGGGGGGGATAATTTAATAGGAGCCGGAGGGGTAACTTTTTCCACACAAAGAAACATTGAGCCAGGTACATGTATAGGATATGTTTACGGGGATATGGGTGAAATGCTTGCAGGTGGGTCTAGTGTAGATGGGACATGTTGTTCGGTGTGGGCAAGTTGGGCTGAAGGCCTCGTTTGCACGTAGTTAAGGGCCTGTTCCACTTGCATGCGATTGCGTGATTTTGGCATGACGAACCGGAAGCGGAGGTCACGCTAAGTTCGCGCGTGACGTCGTTTACGTCATGCTTACAAATCAGCTGGGCAGGAGGCGGGCCGACAGAATTTGGGCTTCGCACGGCGTCGGGCAGTGATGTCATCACGCAATGCCACGCGTTAGGCGTACGTCGTCAAGACGCTGCGTACGCCGTCAAGATGCTGCGTATATCCGCAATGCGCCTGCGTGCGTACACGAGCCGACAGGCCGTTGGCGCGCAAAGATATCGGTCACTGCAGGAATTTCGGAGCCCCGCACAACTCCGCGCTTCTAAGTGGGACCGGCCCCGCGCGCCCACACGGTGTCCGTACGCCTCAAGCGACCACGAGGTCACGTAATTTGCGAGCCAAGGTCGCGTAAGTGGGACAGGCCCTTAAGTCTCTATGATTCTATAACTCTATGACCCAGGAATTGGTTGGAAGGATAGTTTAAAGGGTTTCATCAGGGTGGTAGATGAACACGAGAGTCAAGGGCAAATAAAAAGCTGAGATAGAGGAGATGAAACTGAAAGAGAGACACAAGAAACTGCAGATGCTGGAATCTTGAGCAAAGCGCAAGGTGCTGGAGGAACTCAGCGGGTCAGGCGGCATCCCTGGAAGGAATGGATGGGTCTAGAGTGTTTTATTGTCATATGTTCCGGACGGGACAATGAAATTGTTACTTGCTGCAGCACAACACAATATGTGAATATGTAAACATTGTACATTACCGGGGGAAAAAATAGTTCAATAAATAACAAATATATAGTACAAATACCAAATAATAATATAGTCTTTTGCAGTTCAGAGCTCAGAGCTTATTCGTTGTGTTCAATAGCCTGATGGCTGTGGGGAAGCAGCTATTCCTGAACCTGGATGTTGCAGATTTCAGGCTCCTGTACCTTCTACATGATGGCAATGGTGAGATGAGTGTGTGGCCAGGATGGTGTGGGTCTCTGATGCTGTTCCCAGCCTTTTTGAGGCAGTGACTACGATAGATCCCTTCCACAGTGGGGAGGTCAAAGCCAGTGATGGACTGGGCAGTGGTCACAACTTTTTGTAGTCTTTTCCACTCCTGGACGTTCAAGTTGTCGAATGGCGGCGCTGGCCTCAAGGGCCGAATGGCCTCCTCCTGCACCTGTTGTCTATTGTTAATAATGATCATGGCTGATCATTCAAAATCAGTACCCCGTTTCTACTTTCTCCCCATATCCCTTGATTCCGTTAACTCTAAGAACTATATCCAACTCTCCCTTGAAAACATCCAGTGAACTGGCCTCCAATGCCCTCTGTGGCAGAGAATTCCACAGATTCACAACTCTCTGGGTGAAAAAGATTTTTCCTCATCCCAGTTCCTAAATGGCCTACCCCTTATTCTTAAACTGTGACCCCTGGTTCTGGACTCCCCCAACATGGGGAACTATTTTCCTGCATCCAGCCTGTCTTGGCATCATGTTTGTCCCAGTCTACGTGGGCTGAAGGGCCTGTTCCTGTTCTGTACTGTTCTATGTTCATGTTAAAATGATTGTAAAATGGGTGAAAGTAGATTCTCTGCCGGGAGCATCTGCTGAGAGTCAACATGTTCCAGCGGCTTCTAAGCTTGTTGCATGGTAGAAAAAACGGCCACAAGACAAACATTGTCAAGCGTGTGTTGGTTGTCATATACGATACGCTACCATAGAACGTTATTTCCCAGGAGGGAAATTGATCCGTATCAACAATTAAACAGATCAATTGAATTCTTACCAGCTGCAGCTTTGAAGGCCTGGAAACACAATACCCACGGATAATTTAAGAATAAGGAGTAAGCCATTTAGAGCGGAGACGAGGAAACACTTTTTTTCACAGAGAGTGGTGAGTTTGTGGAATTCTCTGCCTCAGAGGGAGGTGGAGGCCGGTTCTCTGGATGCTTTCAAGAGAGAGCTAGATAGGGGCTCTTAAAAATAGCGGAGTCAGGGGATATGGGGAGAAGGCAGGAACGGGGTACTGATTGGGGATGATCAGCCATGATCACATTGAATGGCGGTGCTGGCTCGAAGGGCCGAATGGCCTACTTGTCTATTGTCTATTGTCTATAATACATGAGATTAGACTTTGGAAATCCAGTGTAGAAACAGGCCCTTCGACCGACCCCGGACCAGTGGTCCCCGTACACTAACACTATCCCACACACACACACACACACACACACTAGAGACAATATACAGTTATACCAAGTAACCCTACAAACCTGTACGTCTTTGGAGTGTGGGATGATACCGAAGATCTCAGAGAAAACCCACGCAGGTCACGGGGAGAACGTACAAACTCCGTATAGACAGCACCCGTAGTCGGGATCGAACCCGGGTCTCCAGCGCTGCAGGCGGTGTAAGGCAGCAACTCTACCGCTGTGCTGTGGTATTATGCAATATAGTGTAAGGCTGAGCAGAGGGGCACTAGGACCCTGTGTGCCAGAAGCCAGGCTCCAGTAACCGGAGGTGACTGGAACCCAGGGTGTGGGCAGTTAGAGAGTTGCCTGGGCTTACACAGGAGGCTGTTGCGGCTGCTGTTATTGTACAGATTAAAGGTATACTCTGTTTACGTCGTCGTACGAGCCTTATTACAAGCATAACCCGACAGTGCCACCGTGGCTGTCCTTCTAAGACCCTGAGGATGTGGACAGTGAGATTGTGCGTGAATTACCCCCTGGGTCGGGGGATGAAATGTAGAGACATACACCATAGGTGGAGCAGTAGAGGCCATTCGGCCCTTTGAGCCATTCAATAGGGTCATGACTGATCATCCAAAATCAGTACCCCGTTCCTGCTTTCCCCCCATATCCCTTTGTTCCGTCATCCCTCAGAGCCAAATCTAACTCTCTCTTGAAAACGTCCAGTGAATCGGCCTCCACCGCCTCCTGTGGCAGGGAATTCCACAGATTCACAACCCTCTGGGTGAAAAGGTTTTTCCTCATCTCAGTCCTAAATGGCCAACTCCTTATTCCTAAACTGTGGCCCCTGGTTCTGGACTCCCCCAATATGTTTCCTCCATCTAGACTGACTAATCCCTTAAGAATTTTATATGTTTCTATAAGGATACGGAGTTGGATGATCAGCCATGATCATATTGAATGGCGGTGCAGGCTCGAAGGGCCGAATTACCTACTGCACCTATTTTCTATGTTTCTATGTTTCTATGAGATCCCCCTCTTATCCTTCTAAAATTCCAGTGAGTACGAGCCCAGTCCAACCTTTCTTTCATCATATGTCAGTCCCGCCATCCCGGGAATTAACCTGGTGAACCTAGTCTGCACTCCCTCAACAGCAAGACTGGGAAGTATTGATTCAGCACCAGGAGGCTTGGGTTCAGTGTAAGGGGTTAATATTTCAGTCTGAAATGAAGAAGAATCCTTTCTGTTTTGAAGGTCGTGAATCTTTGGAATCCTCCAGGGAGCTGCAGGGGATGACTCATCGCAGATATTTAAGGCTGAGATACATCTTTGTAGCGGAATTTATGGGACAAGCAGAAAGATGGATTTGGAGCCAATTATCAGATCAGTCGACATCTTATTAAAAGTGGCAGAAATGAACTGGGCAGGACGAGCGGCACGGTGGCGCAGCGGTAGAGTTGCTGCCTCACGGCGCGGGTTCGATCCCGACTACGGGTGCTGTCTGTAAATTCTCCCCGTGACGTGCGTGGGTTACACCATTCTCCTGCCTTCTCCCCATAACCCCCAACACCCATAACTAATCAAGAATCTATTTATCTCTGGTAGACAAAACTGCTGGAAAAACTCAGCGGGTGCGCATCTATTGGGGGAAGGAAATAGGCAACGTTTCGGGTCGAAACCCTCCTTCAGACTGAGCCTGGGTTTCTGGGCCTCTTCCTCAGTCCGAAGAAGGGTTTCGGCTCGAAACGTTGCCTATTTCCTTCGCTCCAAAGATGCTGCTGCACCTGCTGAGTTTCTCCAGCACTTCTGTCAACCTTCGATTTTCCAGCTTCTGCAGTTCCTTCTTAAACATCTATTTATCGCTGCCTTAAGATATCCCTTGATTGGGCCTCCACAGCCGTCAGTGGCGATGAATTCAACAGATTCACCACCCTCTGACTATAGAAATTCCTCCTCATCTCCTTCCTAAAGGAACGCCCTTTAATTCTGAGGCTGTGGCCTCTAGTCCTAGACTCTCCCACTAGTGGAAACATCCTCTCCACATCCACTCTTTCCAAGCCTTTCACTATTCTGTAAGTTTCAATGAGGTCGCCCCTCATCCTTCTAAACTCCAGCGAGTACAGGCCCAGTGCCGGCAAAAGCTCATCGTATATTAACCCACTCATTCCTGCGATCGTTCTTGTAAACCTCTTCTGGCTGCTCACCAGCGCCAGCACATTCTTCCTCAGCAGCATGCCGTCATAGAGGTAGTGTTGCTGCCTTACAGTGCCATAGACCCGGGTTCGATCCTGACTACGGGTGCTGTCTCTACGGAGTTTGTACGCTCTCCCCGTGACCTGCGTGGGTTTTATTCAAGATCTACGCTTTCCTCCCACACTCCAAAGACGTACAGGGTTGCAGATTAATTGGTTTGGCATATTGTAAATTGTCCCTCGTGTGTGTAGGATAGTGTTAATGTCCGGGGATCGCTGGTTGGTGCGGACTGGATGGGCCAAAGGGCCTGTTTCTGTGCTGTATCCATGTGCCTATCTAAAAGCCGAAACTAAACGAATGGCTGAATTCTGCTCGTGTTTTTAAAGTTCCGATCAACGCCTTAGGTTATGTATTAGAAACATAGAAACATAGAAAATAGGTGCAGGAGTAGGCCATTCGGCCCTTCGAGCCTGCACACCCATTCAATATGATCATGGCTGATCATCCAACTCAGTATCCCATCCCTGCCTTCTCTCCATACCCCCTGATCCCTTTAGCCACAAGGGCCACATCTAACTCCCTCTTAAATATAGCCAATGAACTGGCCTCAACTACCTTCTGTGGCAGAGAGTTCGATAGATTCACCACTCTCTGTGTAAAAAATGATTTTCTCATCTCGGTCCTAAAATACTTCCCTCTTATCCTTAAACTGTGACCCCTTGTTCTGGACTTCCCCAACATCGGGAATAATCTTCCTGCATCTAGCCTGTCCAACCCCTTAAGAATTTTGTAAGTTTCTATAAGTACCCCCCTCAATCTTCTAAATTCTAGCGAGTACAAGCCGAGTCTATCCAGTCTTTCTTCATATGAAAGTCCTGCCATCCCAGGAATCAGTCTGGTGAACCTTCTCTGTACTCCCTCTATGGCAAGAATGTCTTTCCTCAGATTAGGAGACCAAAACTGTATGCAATACTTCAGGTGTGGTCTCACCAAGACCCTGTACAACTGCAGTAGAACCTCCCTGCTCCTATACTCAAATCCTTTTGCTATGAATGCTAACATACCATTCGCTTTCTTCACTGCCTGCTGCACCTACATGCCTACTTCCAATGACTGGTGTACCATGACACCCAGGTCTCGTTTCATCTCCCCTTTTCATAATCGGCCACCATTGAGATAATAGTCTACTTTCCTGTTTTTGCCACCAAAGTGGATAACCTCACATTTATCCACATTACACTGCATCTGCCATGCATTTGCCCACTCACCCAGCCTATCCAAGTCACCTTGCAGCCTCCTAGCATCCTCCTCACAGCTAACACTGCTCCCCAGCTTCGTGTCATCCACAAACTTGGAGATGCAGAGATAGATAGATTTGTGATTAGTACGGGTGTCAGGGGCTATGGGGAGAAGGCAGGAGATTGGGGTTAGGAGGGAGAGATAGATCAGTCACAATTGAATGGCGGAGTAGACTTGATGGGCCGAATGGCCTAATTCTACTACTATTACTTATGACCAATGAGGTTGATGGTAGTTCAGGACTTCTCTCTGGTTCAGTTGCCTGATAACAGCTGGGAAGAAACTGTCCCTGAATCTGGAGGTGTGCGTTTTCACACTGATGTGAACCGTGCAAACGCCACACCGACAGCACCTGAGGTCAGGATCGAACTCGGATCTCTGACGCTGTGAGGCAGCAGCTGTACCACTGCGCCACCGTGTCACCCTTGGAACAGAATTCTGAAACCCGAACAGTAAAAAAAAAGATCAGGATATAGAAACAAAGAACTGCAGGCGGAGGTTTACACAAAAGTACACAAGTGCTGGAGTAACTCAGCGGGTCAGACAGCATCTCCGGAGAGCTGGGATAGGTGACGTTTCGGGTCAGACTGAAGGCGGATCCTGATCCGAAAAATGTCATCTATCCATGTTCTCCAGAGATGCTGCCTGACCCACTGAGTTACTCCAGCACTCTGTGAAACGTCACCTATCCATGTTCTCCGCAGATGCTGCCTGACCCGCTGAGTTACTCCAGCACTCTGTGAAACATCACCTATCCATGTTCTCCACAGATGCTGCCTGACCCGCTGAGTTATGGTGCAGCAGCATCTATGGAGCGAAGGAAATAGGCAACGTTTCGGGGCCGAAACCCTTCTGGAAATAGGCAACGTTTCGGGCCGAAACCCTTTTGGGTTTCGGCCCGAAACGTTGCCTATTTCCTTAGCTCCATAGATGCTGCTGCACCCGCTGAGTTACTCCAGCACTCTGTGAAATGTCACCTATCCACGTTCTCCACAGATGCTGCCTGACCCGCTGAGTTACTCCAGCACTCTGTGAAACATCACCTACCCACGTTCTCCACAGATGCTGCCTGACCCGCTGAGTTACTCCAGCACCTGTCCACGTGGGTAGATGACTCTTGGCAACTGATTTTGTGTCTAGCCGGCATGGTGGCGCAGTGGTAGAGTTGCTGCTTTACTGTGCCTGCAGCGCCGGAGATCCGGGTTCGATCCCGGCCACGGGTTCTGTCCGTACAGAGTCTGTATGTTCTCCCCGTGACCTGCGTGGGTTTTCTCCGAGACCTTCGGTTTCCTCCCACACTCCAAAGAGGTACAAGTTTTCTAGGTTAATTGGCTTGGCGTGCATGTGAATTGTCACTACTGTGTGTGGGATAGTGTTAGCGCAATAGTGCCATTTGGCATCAGCCTGATGCCTGTCTGCTTCAATGGGATCTTGATTTGGGGGCCTCTATAATTGAAAGTGGCCTGGGGCATCAGTTCATCTATGAGAGGGGCCTGTTAGTGTGCGGGGGTCGCTGGTCGGCACGGACTCGGTTTGCCGAAGGGTCTGTTTCAGCGCTGTATCCCGAAACTAAGACTAAACTAAACTAAGCATAGGCAGTAATTTTGGTGAGAATTCTGCTGCAAGAATGAGGTTGGAAGGTGCAGGGGAGCGTTATTTAACAGCGCGTACAAACCAGCTGAGGTTCACAAACCAGCTGTCTAATTAAATATAGCTCCAGCGGTTCCCTGGCTACTGGGTAGAGCAGGCCCCCATTCGTCAGCTGGTGTTGGAATTACAAGCATTGCACCAGTTAGGAGGCACAAACACTGCAGCACTATGCTGGCCCCAGCAGTAAAGTTGCATTAGTTACTACATGCAGGCTCAGCAGCAGACAGCAGGAAGACAGATATGCCACACAGCTCCACCGTAACCACAAATAGACTGCAACACTCTTTGGCGTATTGTGAGCAACTTTGTTCAGTTCATAGAAACATAGAAACATAGACAATAGGTGCAGGAGGAGGCCATTCGGCCCTTCGAGCCAGCACCGCCATTCATTGTGATCATGGCTGATCGTTCCCAATCAATGACCCGTGCCTGCCTTCTCCCCATATCCCTTGACTCCACTAGCCCCAAGTGCTCCATCTAACTCTCCCTTAAACCCATCCAGTGACTTGGCCTCCACTGCCCTCTGTGGCAAGGAATACAATAAATTCACAACTCTCTGGGTGAAAAAGTTTTTTCTCACCTCAGTCTTAAATGGCCTCCCCTTTATTCTAAGACTGTGTGGCCCCTGGTGTCATCTCATCCTACTAAACTCCAGTGAATACAAGCCTAGTCTTTTCAATAATTCCTCAGTTCAGTTCCGTTTCAGTTTAGTTTACTGCCACGTGTACAGAGGTACAGTGAAAGGCTTATTGTTGCGTGCTAACCAGTCAGCGGAAAGACAATACATGATTGCAATCAATCCATTTACAGTGTACAGATACATGATAAGGGAATAACGTTTAGTGCAAGGTAAAGCCAGCCCCACTCAGCCTCATATCATAGTTTAGTTTAGTTCTAGATTAGAGTTACAGCACGGAACTGGGCCCTTTGGCCCACCGAGTCCACACCGACCAGAGATCCCCAGACATTCACGCCATTCCACACACACTAGGGATCATTTTTTTACATTTATACAATTATACCGAGCCAATTAACCTACAAACCTGTACGTCTTTGGAGTGTGGGAGGAAATCTTGGTGTAAATGTAAGTTGTCCCTAGTGTGTGTAGGATAGTGTTAGTGTGCGGGGATCGCTGGTCGACACGGACTCGATGGGCCGAAGGGCCTGTTTCTCTAAACTAAACTAAATCGTTAAAGTATCAATAAATCAATCTTTGCCACAGAAGGCAGCGGAGGCCAAGTCAATGGATATGTTTAAGGCGGAGATTGACAGAGTCTAGATCAGTACGGGTATCAGGGATTATGAGTAGAAGGCAGGAGAATGGGGTTATGAGGGGAAGATAGATAGAAACATTGAAAATAGGTGCAGGAGGAGGCCATTCGGCCCTTTGAGCCAGCACCGCCATTCAATATGACCATGGCTGATCATCCAAAATCAGTACCCCGTTCCTGGTTTCTCCCTATATCCCTTGATTCCCTTAGCCCTTAGCCCTAAGACCTACTGAATATCTAAATCCCTCTTGAACACATCCAGCGAATTGGCCTCCACTGTCTTCTGTGGCAGAGAATTCCACAGATTCACAACTGTCTGGCTAAAAAGGATTTTTCCTCATCTCAGTCTCAAATAGCTAACCCCTTATTCTTAAACTGTGACCCCTGGTCCTGGACTCCCCCAACATGGGGAACATGTTTCCTGCATCAACCTTGCCCAATAATCTATGAATTTTAGATGTTACTTTAAGATCCCCTCATAGAAACATGGAGAATAGATCAGCCAGGGTTGAATGGCGAGTTGGCTTGCAGGGCCGAATTAACTTACAAAATTCTTAAAGGGTTGGACAGGCTAGATGCAGGAAGATTGTTCCCGATGTTGGGGAAGTCCAGAACAAGGGGTCACAGTTTAAGGATAAGGGGGAAAACTTTTAGGACCAAGATGAGAAAATCATTTTTTACACAGAGAGTGGTGAATCTGTGGAATTCTCTGCCACAGAAGCTAGTTGAGGCCAGTTCATTGGCTATATCGAAGAGGGAGTTAGATGTGGCCCTTGTGGCTAAAGGGATCAGGGGGTATGGAGAGAAGGCAGGGATGGGATACTGAGTTGGATGATCAGCCATGATCATATTGAATGGCGGTGCAGGCTCGAAGGGCCGAATGGCCTCTACTCCTGCACCTATTTTCTATGTTTCTATATTTCTATGAAGGGGCAGTTGGCTTGCAAGGCCGAATGGCCTAATTCTGCCCATATTATGTCTGAACATAAGGGCTTGTTTCCATGCTGTATGACTGTATCTCTGTCTGCATACTTTCCTCCCTCCTTCCATTTCCTACACCAGGAAGACAGGATGCAGGATTTTTGGGCTTTGGACTTTATGGGACATTGGTCAGGCCGCATTTGTAGCTCGGGCTCGCCTACGTTCCCGCTCCCAAATAAGGGACAAAAGGTCAAAATCCGGGACAAATTCCCCACGGCAATTCGTTGACCGACTGGGCCGTGTCTGGGTGAATGATGAGTTGGCCCCGGGTGCTGGACTGTACACAAAGCCCAGCCGGCGGGCCAGCTGAGGAGTTTTGGCCCGGGCCGCGCGCAAAGTCCGGCGCCCCGTCCAACTCGTGAACCGATGATCGGCCGTGAGAAGGAGGGGTGGTGGTGGTGTCGGCGGTAAGCGAAGGTCCGAAGGTCGGACAGCTGGCCGGGCTGCCGACCGACCGACGGGGCCACGGGCGAGGCGCTGCTGCTGCTGCTGCTGCTGCTGCTGCTGCTGCACTCCACGGGCTGCACTACGTCGGGACGGGTGAGGCGGGGGCCGGACGCGGCGCTCCGACCCGACAGTCCCCTCGACCCGAGTAGTAGCGGTCAAATACGGGACAAGGGCGGTCCCATACGGGACAAACCAATTTAGCCCAATATACGGGATGTCCCGGCTAATACGGGACCGTTGGCAACCGTACCCAACGCGGCATTGAGTGTGGTTCTGGTCGCCCAGTTACATGAAGGACATAGAAACATAGACATAGACAATAAGTGCAGGAGTAGAGGCCATTCGGCCCTTCGAGCCTGCACCGCCATTCAATATGATCGTGGCTGATCATCCAACTCAGTATCCTGTACCTGCCTTCTCTCCATACCCCCTGATCCCTTTAGCCACAAGGGCCACATCTAACTCCCTCTTAAATATAGCCAATGAACTGGCCTCAATTACTTTCTGTGGCAGAGAATTCCAGAGATTCACCGCTCTCTGTGTGAAAAATGTTCTTCTCATCTCGGTCCTAAAGGATTTCCCCCTTTATTCTTAAACTATGACCCCTTGTCCTGGACTTCCCCAACATCGGGAACAATCTTCCTGCATCTAGCCTGTCCAACTCCTTAAGAATTTTGTACGTTTCTATAAGATCCCCCCTCAATCTTTTAAATTCTAGCGAGTACAAGCCGAGTCTATCCAGTCTTTCTTCATTTGAAAGTCTTGACTTTGTCCTGAAGTGGGGGCTTTGGCAATGGCGCAGGGGAAGTTTGCCAGAATGATGCCGGGATTAGGGGGGCTATTAGCGACAGAGGGAGGTTGGACGCTTAGCAGGAGATGTCTCAATCTGTATCCTTGTGCCTAGGACGGTGGGAATCAATGCAGTAAAAATATTGACCAACACAACGGCATGTCGAGTGCTCTATCACAGACTGCAGTGCATGCGTATATGAGACTGCAGATGCCACTGAATGAGTACAAGTCCCGATGATCGTTTATAGTCTGTATTGATCGCTCCGCCATTTGACAGTTATAGTGGGAGCATGTGTTGGTTTGCAGTGGAAGTAATAAAGTTAAGCTGCTGGAAGGAATCCAAGCCAGACAGAGAGTGCTCTCGGTTAGTGCTCTGTTGTATAAACTACCACCAAACACTCTCAGCCCATGTATCGAGCGGGCTGAGAGTGTATCTCTAAACCAATAAAAATCCAAAAAAGTCAGTTCCCTCTCCGTACTTTCAGGCCGAAGAAAGTTCCAGACCCGAAATATCACCCATACTTTTTTCAACCGGGCCCGCTGAGTTACTCCAGCACTTTGTGTCAGGACATTAGACGATAGACAATAGGTGCAGGAGTAGGCCATTCGACCCCTCGAGCCAGCACCGCCATTCAATGTTGATCGTGGCTGATCATCCACAATCAGTACCCCGTTCCTGCCTTCCCCCCATATCCCCTGACTCCGCTATCTTTAAGAGCCCTATCTAGCTCTCTCTTGAAAGTATCCAGAGAACCGGCCTCCACCGCCCTCTGAGGCAGAGAATTCCACAGACTCACAACTCTCTGTGTGAAAAAGTATTTCCTCACCTCCGTTCTAAATGGCTTACCCCTTATTCTTAAACTGTGGCCCCTGGTTCTGGACTCCCCCAACATCAGGAACATGTTTCCCGCCTCTAGCGCGTCCAAGCCCTTAATAATCTTATATGTTTCAATGAGATATCCTCTCATCCTTCTAAACTCCAGAGTGTACAAGCCCAGCTGCTCCAATAAACTTGACTTGACTTGACTTGACTTGACTCCATTCTCTCAGCAAATGACAGTCCCGCCATCCCGGGAATTAACCTTGTAAACCTACACAACATCGGGAACATGTTTCCTGCCTCTAGCGTGTCCAAACCCTGAATAATCTTCCGTGTAAGGCAGCATCTGCGGTGCCTTGCCACACACTGCGTGCATTGCAGTGCCTTCAATACCAGTGTAACACAAGCCTTAGGCAAATTATTTCAGATGGATTGTTTAAGAAAGAACTGCAGATGCTGGAAAAATCGAATGTAGACAAAAATGCTGGAGAAACTCAGCGGGTGAGGCAGCATCTACGGAGCGTAGGAATAGGTGACATTTCGGGTCGAGACCCTTCTGCAGATTTTAATTTTAAATGGATTTGATTGGTGAATTTGTTCGACTATCAGACAGGGGGGTTACTTGCATACCTGTTATATACAAGATACAAGATACATTTAATTGTCATTTGGACCCCTTGAGGTCCAAACGAAATGCCGTTTCTGCAGCCATACATTACAAACAAATAGACCCAAGACACAACATAATTTACATAAACATCCATCACATCGCTGTGATGGAAGGCCAAAAAAACTTATCTCTCCACTGCACTCTCCCCCCCCCGAAGTCAGAGTCAAAGTCAAAGCCCCCGCTGGCGATGGCGATTGTCCCGCGGCCATGAAAGCGCCGGCTGGCTGGTGCGAGGTCGCACACCGGGTCTTGGTGTTGGAACCCCCGGCGTGCGCTCGCAGAGTCCCGCGGCCATTCCAAGCCGCGCGGGGCGGTGATGTCAGGCCCCGCTCCAGGAGCTCTTCAACCCCGCAACTCGGGCGGGAGAAGTCGCCGTTGCAAGAGCCCTGAAAAGCGGTCTCCCTCCAGGGACCCGTTGGAATTGCCATGGTTGTGCAGTATAAATCCTGCCTTCTTCTTCCCCTCTCGGGCCTATCATGGCAACTTGGTAGCTGATAAGATGCTAACTAGTTTGTATGCAAATTCATGACCTTTAATTACTGAGCGTTGCACGGGAATTTGTTTTTTTCTGTAAAATCAGGAAGTTTGGCTTGGCTTGGCTTGGCTTGGCTTGGCTTGGCTTGGCTTGGCTTGGCTTGGCTTGCTGCTGCAGGGGGAGGGAGTGAAGACATAAAGGCTTGCAGTCATGAATCATCTCCCACAGGCTCAGGGCCACTCGGCAGATAATGCAGGCGTCCCACACTGAAGCTGTCCTTCCTGAGTCATTGCGGCTCGGGGTGAGGGGGGGGGGGGGGGGGAGGAGGGCCCTTTGGGCCCCTTGCTAGATCAACGGAGGGCAAAGGGATCAGTCCGATTTTAGTTCAATTTAGTTCAGAGACGCAGCATGGAAAATAAACTGCAGCGTACGCTCACCAGGTTAATTCCCGGGAAAGCGGGACTGACGTGATGAAAGAGTGGGTCGACTGACAATAGACAATAGACAATAGGCAATAGGTGCAGGACTAGGCTATTCAGCCCTTCGAGCCAGCACCACCATTCAATGTGATCGTGGCTGGCCATCCACAATCAGTACCCCGTTCCTGCCTTCTCCCCCATATCCCCTGACTCCACTATCTTTAAGAGCCCTATCTAGCTCTCTCCTGAATGTATCCAGAGAACCGGCCTCCACCGCCCTCTGAGGCAGAGAATTCCACAGACTCACAACTCTCTGTGAGAAAAAGTGTTTCCTCATCTCCGTTCTAAATGGCTTACTCCTTATTCTTAAACTGTGGCCCCTGGTTCTGGACTCCCCCAACATCAGGAACATGTTTCCTGGCTCTAGTGTGTCCAAGCCCTTAATGATCTTCAATGTTTCAATGAGATCTCCTCTCATCCTTCTAAACTCCAGAGTGTACAAGCCCAGCTGCTCCATTCTCTCAGCATATGACAGTCCCGCCATCCCGGGAATTAACCTTGTAAACTTACGACTGGGCATGTATTCACTGGAATCTAGAAAGGACGGGAGGGGATCTTATAGAAACAAATAAAATTCCAAAAGGAATGGGCAGGGTGGATGCAGGAATAATGTTCCCGATCTTGGGGGAGTCCAGAGAGTTAGATTTAGCTCTTAGGGCTAACGGAATCAAGGGATACGGGGAAAAAGCGCTGTCTGCGGAGGGCGCTCAGCATCGCCAAGGACTGCTCTCACCCCAACCATAGACTGTTTACCCTCCTACCATCCGGGAGGCGCTACAGGTCTCTCCGTTGCCGAACCAGCAGGTCCAGGAACAGCTTCTTTCCGGCGGCTGTCACTCTACTCAACAACGTACCTCGGTGACTGCCAATCACCCCCCCCCCCGGACACTTATTATTATTTATTCAAATCGTTTGCTATGTCGCTCTTCAAGGGAGATGCTAAATGCATTTCATTGTCTCTGTACTGTACACTGACAATGACAATTAAAATTGAATCTGAATCTGAATCTGAATCTGAATCTGAAAAAGCAGGAACGGGATACTGATTTTGGATGATAAGCCATGATCATATTGAATGGTGGTGCTGGCTCGAAGGGCCGAATGGCCTACTCCTGCAGCTATTTTCTATGTTTTTATGGAACCAGGCTCTTCGGCCCACCAACTCCATGCTGAACAATGATGCCTGGACACTAATACTATCCCACACACACTGGGAACAATTTACACCAAGCCAATTAACCTACAAACCTGCACGTCTTTGGAGTGTGGGAGGAAACCGAAGATCTCGGAGAAAACCCACGCAGGTGCACGGGGAGAACGTACAAATTCCGTACAGACAGCACCCGTAGTCAGGATCGAACCCGGGTCTCTGGCGCTGTGAGGCAGCAACTCTACCGCTGTGCCACCGTGACACCCTGACTGCTCTACTCCTGTCCCTCTACCCACTTATGTGTCTCAAGTGTAAATCCATTTTTCATATATTTGTAAGCGATAGGAGCAAAATAAGACCATTCGGCCCATCGTCTACTTGCCTTTCAATCATGGCTGATCAATCTCTCCCTCCTAACCCAATTCTCCTGACTTCTCCCCATAACTCCTACATGTAGAAATCAGGAATCTATCATTCTCCACCTTATAAATATCCACTGACGGCCTCCACAGCCTTCAGTGGCAAATAATTCTACCGATTGACTGGACCTCTGCCTAAAGAAATTTCTCCTCATCTCCTTCCTAAAGGTACGTCCTTTAATTCTGCGGCTGTGACCTCTGGTCCTAGACTCTCCCACTAGCGGCAACATCCTCTCCACATCCTCTCTATCCAGGCCTTATCTTTTCTAAATTTCCTGTTTGGACCAATGATCGCATCTGCTCCCTGCCAGACCTCAGTCTCATTATCAACTGCTCCGTGAAACATTTAGTTCTCCAATTCCCCTTGTACCTCACACTCAAGGTTGTGATTTATCTACCTAAAGATGTTATGTCTCAATGTTCGTTTATGTTCAAGGCTGAGATCATTAGTTGCTTGGTGTCTGTCTACGGTTGCCAACGTTCCCGCTCCCAAATAAGGGACAACAGGTCAAAATACGGGACAAATTCCCCACGGCAATTCGTTGACCGACTGGGCCGTGTCTGGGTGAATGATGAGTTGGCCCCGGGTGCTGAACTGTACACAAAGCCCAGCCGGCGGGCCAGCTGAGGAGTTTTGCCCCGGGCCGCGCGCAAAGTCCGGCGCCCCGTCCAACTCGTGAACCGATGATCGGCCGTGAGAAGGAGGGGTGGTGGTGGTGTCGGCGGTAAGCGAAGGTCCGAAGGTCGGACAGCTGGCCGGGCTGCCGACCGACCGACGGGGCCACGGGCGAGGCGCTGCTGCTGCTGCTGCTGCTGCTGCTGCACTCCATGGGCTGCACTACGTCGGGACGGGTGAGGCGGGGGCCGGACGCGGCGCTCCGACCCGACAGTCCCCTCGACCCGAGTAGTAGCGGTCAAATACGGGACAAGGGCGGTCCCGTACGGGCTACCGGAAATTGGAGAATTCAATGTTTATGCCGCTAGGGTGCAGACTGCTTGTGTGTGGCGTGCACAGCCTAAAGTTGTAGGTCAAGTGTTAACATCCAGGCCAGGACATCATCAGTAACTGGGTGGATGGCTTTGATGCCCCCAGGGAAAATCCTCAGTGGGCAGTCATTCACGATGTTTAAGAAGGAACTGCAGATGCTGGAAAATCGAAGGTAGACAAAAATGCTGGAGAAACTCAGCGGGTGAGGCAGCATCTATGGAGTGAAGGAAATAGGCAACGTTTCCGGCCGAAACCCGGAAGGGTTTCGGCCCGAAACGTTGCCTATTTCCTATAGTGGAGATGGTTCAACTCTTTGCATGGAGCGAAGGAAATAGGCAACGCTGGAAAATCGAAGGTACACAAAAATGCTGGAGAAACTCAGCGGGTACAGCAGCATCTATGGAGTGAAGGAAATAGGCAACGTTTCGGGCCAAAACCCTTCTTCAGACTGATGTAGGGTGGGGGGGGGGGGGGGGGGGGGGGGAAAGAAAGGAAAAAAGGAAGAGGGGGAGCTGAGAAGAGGAGGAGACAGCAATGGCTACCGGAAATTGGAGAATTTAATGTTTATGCCACTAGGGTGCAGACTGCCCAAGCGGAATATGAGGTGCTGCTCCTCCAATGTCCGGTGTTGCTCACTCTGGCCATGGAGGAGGCCCAGGACAGAAAGGTCGGATTGGGAATGGGAGGGGGAGTTGAAGTGCTGAGCCACCGGGAGGTCAGCTTGGTTATTGTGGACCGAGCGGAGGTGTTCGGCGAAACGATCGCCAAGCCTACGCTTGGTCTCACCGATGTAGATCAGCTGACATCTAGAGCAGCGGATGCAGTAGATGAAGTTGGAGGAGGTGCACGTGAACCTCTGTCACACCTGGAGCAACTGCTTGGGCCCTTGAATGGAGTCGAGGGGGGAGGTGAAGGGATAGGTGTAGCACCTCTTGCGGTTGCAAGGGAAAGTGCCCGGGGAGGGGGTGGTACGGGAGGGAAGGGAAGAATTGACCAGGGAGTTACGGAAGGAGCGGTCTTTGCGGAAAGCAGACATGGGGAGGAGATGGGAAGATGTGGCGAGTGGTGGGGTCACGTTGGAGGTGGTGAAACTGACGGAGGTCGTACACGATGTGTGGGATGGTCTGGTCTGGTCTGGATGTCGGCAGTCGCAAGCAGGACTGTCCATCATCCCCCACTTCTGCAGGTGATGGGCTGTTCTTGCGTGGATTCTGTTCAGGGGTTAGCCATTGCTGGTGATGAAAGTCAAAACCCAGTGGTTTCACTGCGTGGTCTATGATGACCTCTCCCGTTGCTGGTGTCGGCATCTGTCCAGGCTCTGCGCCACTCAGTCTTGGAGTCAAAGTCTTCCAGGGATTTAACGGAAGACCAGAAGTGTTTGCGGGACTTCAGCCGCGTGTTGGGCGGATGGTTCATGTCAGTGTGGCGGGAACGGCAGAAAGTGAATAAAGGGTGAGAAATGTGAGGCATTGAATAAACAACACTGCAGCTTAAGACTGAACGAACATTGTTTTGGCATCACTTACGTATAGTAATAAATGCTGTCTTGGCCCATCATCCCATTAATGGAGTTGAAGTCATCAACTTTCTCCCGCTTGGCAAAGCAATCAACAAATTTATAGGACTATAGTGGACTTTTTTGTGGGAGCAATGAATTTTCTTGCAGGGGCCTTGTGGGTGTGGCTTGAATAGATTATTCCAAATATACATATAACCATATAACAATTACAGCACGGAAACAGGCCATCTCGACCCTTCTAGTCCCTGCCGAACACGTATTCTCCCCTAGTCCCATATACCTGCTCAGACCATAACCCTCCATACCTTTCCCTCCATATAACTATCCAATTTATTTTTAAATGATAAAAACAAACCTGCCTCCACCACCTTCACTGGAAGCTCATTCCACACAGCCACCACTCTCTGAGTAAAGAAGTTCCCCCTCATGTTACCCCTAAACTTCTGTTCCTTAATTCTCAAGTCATGTCCTCTTGTTTGAATCTTCCCTACTCTCAGTGGGTAAAGCTTATCCACGTCAACTCTGTCTATCGCTCTCATCATTTTAAAAGACCCCTATCAAGTCCCCCCTTAACCTGCGCTCCAAAGAATAAAGCCCTAACTTGTTCAACCTTTCTCTGTAACTTAGTTGCTGAAACCCAGGCAACATTCTAGTAAATCTCCTCTGTACTCTCCCTATTTTGTTGACATCCTTCCTATAATGTGTTGGCGGCGCGACTCACCAGTTGCAGTTGCAGCGGCCCCTGCAGCCTGTCTCTGTCTTTTTTTATTTTTTGTCTAGTTAAATGTAGTGTTGGTGTTTTTTAATACTAGTTTTAAATGTGTATATGTGGGGGGGCGGGGGGGGGGGGGGAAACCGTTAAAAATCTCTTCCCTGTTCGGGAGACCCGACCTTTTCCCTGTCGGTCTCCGTTGTCGTTGGGGCCTAGCACCGTGGAGCGGCCTCCAACCTGAACGACCCGGGGGCTCGGGAGACTGCGGAGCTGCGGACTGCGGACTCACCATCGTGGGGCTGGCCGGCCTCGGAGCGTGGGGAGCGGTGGTGACTCGCTGCTGCGACTCGACTCCTGGGGCTCGGAGGCTCCAGCAACGCAGCCGCAGGTCCGGTGGACTGGGACATCGGGAGCTCGCGGGTCCGGGGGGAGAGAGAGACCGCTTCCCGGAGCTCCCGCAACGCGACTTCTCCAGCCCGTGTCGCGGGGTTGGAACGACCCGGAGCGGGGTCGAACATCGCCCAGCGCGGCTTCATGGCCGTGGGACATTCCAGCGCCTGCCGGGGGCTCCAACTTTGTGACATTTAGACCGGGAGCGGGGCCGTAAATCGCCCGGCACGGCCTAAAATGGCCGTGGGACTTATCATCGCCCACCTGGGGCTTGGATATCGGGAGAGACATGGAGAACAGGGGAGAGAAAAGACTTTGCCTTCCATCATGGATGGATGTTTGTGTGAATTAAATTGTGTGTATGTCTAGGAAATTGTCTTTGTTTGTATGGCTGTGGAAACAGAATTTCGTTTGAGCCTCACTGGGGCTCAAATGACAATAAAATTGTATTGTATTGTAATTAGGCGACCAAAATTGTACACCATACTCCAAAATTGGCCTCACCAATGCCGTACAATTTTAACATTACATCCCAACTTCTATACTCAATGCTCTGATTTATAAAGGCCAGCACACCAAAAGCTTTCTTTACCACCCTATCTACATGAGATTCCACTTTCAGGGAACTGTGCACAGTTATTCCCAGATCCCTCTGTTCAACTGCATTCTTCAATTCCCCACCATTTACCATGTACATCCTATTTTGATTTGTCCTGCCAAGGTGTAGCACCTCACACTTATCAGCATTAAACTCCATCTGCCATCTTTCAGCCCACTCTTCCAACTGGCATAAATCTCTCTGTAGACTTTGAAAATCTACTTAATTATCCACAACACCCCCTATCTTGGTATCATAATAATAATAATCTTATTTATATAGCACATTTTTAGTCAACTTGCATTGACCCCAAAGTGCTTCACATAATTACATTACATTTACACACAGGCAAAGGTGGGTGAAGTGTCTTGCCCCAAGGACACGACGACAGTATGCACTCCAAGCGGGATTCGAACCGGCTACCTTCCGGTCGCCAGCCGAACACTTAGCCCATTGCGCCATCTGTCGTCCCATCATCTGCATACTTACTAATCCAATTTACCACACCATCATCCAGATCATTGATGTACATGACAAACAACAGTGGACCCAACACAGATCCCTGTGGCACCCCACTCGTCACTGGCCTCCAACCTGACAAACAACCATCCACCATTACTCTCTGGCATCTCCCATTCAGCCACTGTTGAATCCATCTTGCTACTCCTCCATTAATCCCCAACCATTGAACCTTCTTAACCAACCTTCCGTGAGGAACCTTGTCAAACGCCTTACTGAAGTCCATATATACAACATCCACTGCTTTACCCTCATCAATTTCCCGAGTAACCTCTTCAAAAAATCCAAGAAGATTAGTCAAACATGACCTTCCAGGCACAAATCCATGTTGACTGTTCCTAATCAGACCCTGTTTATCCAGATGCTTATATATATTATCTCTAAGTATCTTTTCCATTAATTTGCCCACCACTGACGTCAAACTAACAGGTCTATAATTGCTAGGTTTACTCTTAGACCCCTTTTTAAACAATGGAACAACATGCGCAGTAAGCCAATCCTCCGGCACTATTCCCGTTTCTAATGACATTTGAAATATTTCTGTCATAGCCCCAGCTATTTCTACACTAACTTCCCTCAATGTCCTAGGGAATATCCTGTCCGGACCTGGAGACTTATCCACTTTTATATTTTTCAAAAGTGTCAGTACTTCCTCTTCTTTGAACCTCATAGTATCCATAGCTACTCTACTAGTTTCCCTTACCTCACATAATTCAATATCCTTCTCCTTGGTGAATACCGAAGAAAATAAATCTGTTCAATACCCTCCCCCAAATCTTCCTTCCTCCTTTTCCTTCCTCTCCCCTCTCCTCAAATCGGCTCCCCCAAGCCCCCCCCCCCCCCCCCCCCCCCTATTGTTCAATATCTCCCATCATCTCTTTGGCTCTGCAGATAGCTGTCCACTCTGACTCTCTAATGGACCAATTTTATCCCTCGTTATCCTCTTGCTATTAATATAGTTGTAGAAGCCTTTGGATTTACTTTCACCTTACTTGCCAAAGCAACCTCATATCTTCTTTTAACTTTTCTAATTTCTTTCTTGAGATTCTTTTTACATTCTTTATACTCATCAAGCACCTCCTTTACTTCATGCTGCCTATAATTATTGTAGATCTCTCTCTTTTTCCGAACCAAGTGTCCAATTTCCCTTGAAAACCAGGGCTCTTTCCAATTTTTACTATTTCCTTTCAACCGAACAGGGACATAAAGATTCTGTACTCTTAAAATTTCACCTTTAAATGTCCTCCATTTCTCTTCCACATCTCTCCCATAAAACAAAATGTCCCAGTTCACTCCTTTTAAATCCTTTTGCATCTCATCAAAGTTAGCCTTTCTCCAATCAAAAATCTCAACCCTAGGTCCAGTTCTGACCCTCTCCATAATTATATTGAAACTAATGGTATTGTGATCACTGGACCTGAAGTGCTCCCCAACGCATACCTCCGCCACCTGTCCTGTCTCATTTCCTAACAGGAGGTCCAGCACTGCCCCTTCTCTAGTAGGTACTTCTATGTATTGCTGCAAAAAACTATCCTGCACACATTTTACAAACTCCAAACCATCCAGCCCATTTACAGAATGTGTTTCCCAGTCTATGTGTGGAAAATTGAAATCTCCCACAATCACTACCTTGTGCTTACTACTAATATATATATATTTGGGACAAAGTTTCTACTCTCCTTATGAAGCCATGATGTAGCACAATAGGACTTTGTGTATAGGAAGAATTGATGCTGGTTTAAATCGAAGGTAGACACAAAATGCTGGAGCAACTCAGCGGGACAGGCAGCATCTCTGGAGAGAGGAATGGGTGACGTTTCGAGTCGAGACGTCACCCATTCCTTCTCTCCAGAGATGCTGCCAGCCCCGCTGAGTTACTGCAGCATTTTGTGTCTACCTGTTAAAGGACTTCAGCTAAAGCCCTGTCCCACTGTACGAGTTCATTCAAAGAGTTCTCCCGAGTTTGCCCTGATTCGAACCCGGAGATTTACGGTAATGGCCACTCGTCGGTACTCGGGGCTCTCGTGGACATTTTTCAACATGTTGAAAAATCTTCACGAGTCTTCCCGTGCTTACCTGCCGATAGCGAGTCTTCCCGAGTACCTGCCGTTAGCGTTACGAGCCGCTAAGAGACGTCCCCGAGCTCCAACGTACCCGCTACGTACATTCTCCGTGCTTACCATGAGTTTGATTTTTTTTTTAAACTCGGGAGAGCTCTTGAATGAACTCGTACCATGGGACAGGGCCATTATTTAGGCTGCATTTGCAGGTTCCTATTAAATCTATCATCCTTCACCTTAAACCTATGTCCTCTGGTTCTCGATTCCCTTACTATAGGTGAGCGACTCTATCTACCCAATCTATTCCTCTCATGATTTTGTGCACTTCCATGAGACCCCCCTCATCCTCCTGCGCTCCAAGGAATGGTCCTAGCCTGCTCAACCTCTCCCTACAGCTCAGACCCTCGAGTTTTGGCAACATCCTCGTGAGTTTTCTCACCCTTTATTCACCCTCCGACATCCCAGAGAAAACCAATCAATTCCAGACAAAAAACTGTCCAACCTTGCCCTGTAGTTAATGTTTAGTTTTTAGAGATACAGCACAGAAACAGGCCCTTCGGCCCACCGGGTCCGTGCCGACCAGCGATCCCCGCACATTAACACTGTCCTACACACACCAGGGACAATTTTTACATTTACCAAGCCAATTAACCTACAAACCTGCGCGTCTTTGGAGTGTGGGAGGAAACCGAAGATCTCGGAGAAAACTCAAGCAGGTCACGGGGAGGACGTGCAAACTCCGAACAGACAGCGCCCGTAGTCAGGATCGAACCCGGGTCTCCGGCGCTGCATTCGCTTTGAGGCAGCAACTCTACCGCTGCACCACCGTGACCGCCGTGTATACCCCCCTGATCCAAGCAACATCCGTGTCAAGCTGGAAATGGTGAGAAGATTTACGAGGATGTTGCCAGGACTCAAGGATCTGAGCCATAGGGAGACATTGACCAGGCTTGGACTCTATTCCTTGGAGCGCAGGAGGATGAAGGGTGATCTTATAGAGGTGTATAAATTCATGAGATGAATAGATGGGCTAGAGGCACAGAGTCTCTTGCCCAGAGGAGGTGAATCGAGGACCAGAGGACACGGGTTCAAGGTGAAGGGGAAAAGATTTAATAGGAATCTGAGGGGTAACTTTTTCACACAGAGGGTGGTGGGTGTATGGAACGAGCTACCAGAGGAGGTAGTTGAGGCTGGGACTATCCCAACGTTTAAGAAACAGTTAGACAGGTACATGGATAGGACAGATTTAGAGGGATATGGGCCAATCTAGGGTAGATGGGACATGTTGGTCAATGTGGGCAAGTTGGGTTGAAGGACATGTTTCCATGCTGTAAGACTTTGACTGTACGACATCCAAACATTCTCTCCAGATTCAATTAGAAACATAGACATAGAAAATAGGTGCAGGTGTGGGCCATTTGGCCCATCGAGTCAGCACCGCCATTCAATATCATCATGGGTGATCATCCAAAATCAGTATCCTGTACCTGCCTTCTCCTCATATGCCTCGATTCCATTAGCCCCCAACTCCAGTGAATTAGCCTCCACTGCCTTCTGTGGCAGAGAATTCCAACAGATTCACAACTCTCTGGGTGAAAACGATTTTTCCTCATCCCAGTCCGAAATGGCCTACCCCTTATTCTTAAAACTGTGGCCCCTGGTTCTGGACTCCCCCCAACATGGAGAACATTTTCCCTGCATCTAACCTGTCCAATCCCTTAATGGGCCTGCTCCACGTACACAACTTTTTCGGCGACTTCCGGCCGAAAAGGTCATTCCAGGTCGCCGAAAATCTTCATGTTGAAAATCCAGCGGCGACCAGAACAAGGTACGACACTTTGGGTGACTACTCATGACCATACAGGCGTCACCCCCGCTACACGTCTCCTCAGTCGCCCAAAGAGTCGTAGTGTCTTTCTGGTTGCCGCTGGATTTTCAACTTGTTGAAAATTTTCGTCGATCTGTGATTGGTGCCGGCAGTCACCGAAAAAGTCGCGTAAGTGGGACAGACCCTTGAGAATTTCACATGTTTCTATAAGATCCCCCCCCTCTCATCCTTCTGAATTCCAGTGACCCCCAAGCGCAGTCGAACCATTCTTCCAATTCCGCTTCGATGACTTGTGAACGAGATACTTGTGAGTGCTCTGCCACACTTATTTTCTCAAAACTATGGAGCATTGTGTGCAGTTTTGGTCCTCTGATTTGAGGAAGGACATTCTTGCTATTGAGGGAGTGCAGCGTGGGTTTACAAGGTTAATTCCCGGGATGGCGGGATTGTCGTATGCTGAGAGAATGGAGCAGCTGGGCTTGTACACTCTGGAGATTAGAAGGATGAGAGGGATTTCTTATTGAAACATATAAGATTGTTTAGGGTTTGGACACGCTAGAGGCAGGAAACATGTTCCCGATGTTGGGGGAGCCCAGAACCAGGGGCCACAGTTTTAGAATAAGGGGTAAGCCATTTAGAACGGAGACGAGGAACACTTTTTCTTACAGAGAGTTGTGAGTCTGTGGAATTCTCTGCATCGGAGGGCGGTGGAGGCCGGTTCTCTGGATGCTTTCAAGAGAGAGCTAGACAGGGCTCTTAAAGATAGCGGAATCAGGGGATATGGGGAGAAGGCAGGTACGGGATACTGAGTTGGTTGATCAGCCATGATCATATTGAATGGCGGTGCTGGCTCGAAGGGTTGAATGGCCTACTCCTGCACCTGTTGTCTATGACACTGACCAAACTTCAATAGTGCCCCTTGGGTTCCAAAATGGATGGGGATGTCTTATGGTTGTGAACGGCATGCTCCAAATGCAAGGGAGACAAAAATGCTGGAGAAACTCAGCGGGTGCGGCAGCATCTATGGAGCGAAGGAAATAGGCAAAGTTTTCTTCGCTCCATGCAAAGAGTTCAACAATCACCACTGTAGGAAATAGGTAACGTTTCGGGCCGAAACCCTTCCGGGTTTCGTCCCGAAACGTTGCCTATTTCCTTCGCTCCATGAATGAATGAATGAATGAATGAAAACTTTATTGTCATTCAGATATACACCTAGACACAGTGCACCTTGAACGAAATTTCGTTGCATTTTACTCTCCAAAATCAGTTAAAAGTTCCAGGTGCGTCCATAAAAATGCGTCATGCGCATGGTTCTGTAAAATAAATATATATTAAAAAGTTTTTAAAAGTGACGATATTTAAAAAGTTCAAGCCTCGTTTTTTTTTATTGTTCAGTAATCTTATGGCCTGGGGGATGAAGCTGTTGCAGAACCTGGTTGTCCCGCTCTTCATGCTGCGGTACCTCCTCCCAGAGTTAAGCAGTATGAACAGTCCAAATTGTGGGTGTGTGGGGGCTCTGATAATGCCCTTAGCTCTACTCAGACAGCGCTTGTACCCCATGTCCATGATGGAAGGAAGAGAAGTCCCAGTGATTTTTTCCGCTGTCCTCACCACTCTCTGAAGGCATAGATGCTGCTGCACCCGCTGAGTTTCTCCAGCGTTTTTGTCCACCTTCGATTTTCCAGCATCTGCAGTTCCTCCTTAAACGCTACAAGTGCAAGTTCGTTTTCCCTTCAACTACATCTGAGTGGTGTTAGGAATGTGAGATTACATTTACTGCAGGATGCCCTTCAGCTTTCAACATTGCAGGCGGCCAGAGGTACCTCCTGAATTTCAATCAGACTCTAATGTTCAGGAGAAAGGCTTGCAGGAATAATTTATTTCTGATATGCACCTCTCCCTCAGATCCCATAAGCCACGACGAGGTGGCAGGAGAAAAGTAATTACCCACGGTTATTTATTCGAGAACCAGGCTGAGGACTGGTTGCATATTTACCTTAAACCTCCCCGCTGGTTCCAGCTTGTCGCCCTTGACTTCGCAGCTCGAGCAGGATTATTTCTGAACAACATTAATGACAGATACACGGTGACAAATTAAACTTAAAGCCCTGGTAGGGAGACACAATTAAAGGCTGGAGTAACTCAGCGGGACGGGCAGCGTCTCCAGAGAGAAGGAACGGCCGACGTTTCGGGTCGAGACCCTTCCTCAGACTGAGAGTCAGTGGAGAGGGAGACACAGAGATAAGACAATAGGCAATAGAGAATAGGTGCAGGAGTAGAGGCCATTCGGCCCTTCGAGCCAGCACCGACATTCAATGTGGTCATGGTACACAAAAAAGCTGGAGAAACTCAGCGGGTGCAGCAGCATCTATGGAGCGAAGGAAATAGGCAACGTTTCGAGCCGCAATTCTTAAGGGGTTGGACAGGCTAGATGCAGGAAGATTGTTCCCGATGTTAGGGAAGTCCAGGACAAGGGGTCACAGCTTAAGGATAAGGGGGAAATCCTTTAAAACTGAGATGAGAAGAACTTTTTTTCACACAGAGAGTGGTGAATCTCTGGAACTCTCTGCCACAGAGGGTAGTTGAGGCCAGTTCATTGGCTATATTTAAGAGGGAGTTAGATGTGGCCCTTGTGGCTAAGGGGATCAGGGGGTGTGGAGAGAAGGCAGGTACGGGATACTGAGTTGGATGATCAGCCATGATCATATTGAATGGCGGTGCAGGCTCGAAGGGCCGAATGGCCTACTCCTGCACCTAATTTCTATGTTTCTATGAAACCATCCTTCAGACTTCAATGTGATCATGTCTGATATTCCGCAATCAGTACCCCGTTCCTGCCTTCTCCCCATATCCCCATGACTCCACTATCTTTAAGAGCCCTATCTAGCTCTCTCTTGAAAGTATCCAGAGAACCGGCCTCCACCGCCCTCTGAGGCAGAGAATTCCACACTCACAACTCTCTGTGAGAAAAAATGTTTCCTCCTCACCGTTCTAAATGGCTTACCCCTTATTCTTAAACTGTGTGTGGCCCCTGGTTCTGGACTCCCCCAACATCGGGAACATGTTTCCCTTAACAATCTTATATGTTTCAATGAGATAAGGAAGGGTAAGGTGTGAAAAAGCAAGCCATCAAAAGAGATGGGGTTCAAGGGAAATGTAGCAAAGATCATAGTTAGACAACGAGGCATAAAAAGATAAAATTTAGTGTAAGCTGCTCATGTTGTGCTTGGGCAACTTATACCCCAGCAGTATGAATATTGAAGGTACACGAAAATGCTGGAGAAACTCAGCGGGTGCAGCAGCATCTATGGAGCGAAGGAAATAGGCGATGTTTCGGGCCGAAACCCTTCTTCAGACTGATGGGGGGTGGGGGGGAGAAGGAAGGAAAAAGGGAGGAGGAGGAGCCCGAGGGCGGGGGGATGGGAGGAGACAGCTCGAGGGTTAAGGAAGGGGAGGAGACAGCAAGGGCTAGCAAAACTGGGAGAATTCAACGTTCATGCCATCCGGACGCAAGCAGCCCAGGCGGAATATGAGGTGCTGTTCCTCCAATTTCCGGTGTTGCTCACTCTGGCAATGGAGGAGACCCAGGACAGAGAGGTCGGATTGGGAATGGGAGGGGGAGTTGAAGTGCTGAGCCACCGGGAGATCAGGTAGGTTATTGCGGACTGAGCGGAGGTGTTCGGCGAAACGATCGCCCAACCTCCGCTTAGTCTCCCCGATGTAAATCAGCTGACATCTAGAGCAGAGGATGCAGTAGATGAGGTTGGAGGAGATACAGGTGAACCTTTGTCGCACCTGGAACGACTGCTTGGGTCCTTGAATGGAGTCGAGGTGGGAGGTGAAGGGACAGGTGTTGCATTTCTTGCGGTTGCAACGGAAAGTGCCCGGGGAGGGGGTGGGACGAGAGGGAAGGGAAGAATTGACAAGGGAGTTGCGGAGGGAGCGGTCTTTGCGGAAGGCAGACATAGGGGGAGATGGGAAGATGTGGCGAGTGGTGGGGTCACGTTGGAGGTGGCGGAAATGGCAGAGGATTATGTGTTGTATTTGCCGGCTGGTGGGGTGAAAGGTGAGGACCAGAGGGACTCTGCCCTTGTTGCGAGTGCGGGGATGGGGGGAGAGAGAGCAGTGTTGCTGGGTATGGAGGAGACTTGTCTAACTTCAAGTAACACTTGCATTCCCTCCGTCTCCATCCCCTCCCCCTTCTCAATTCTCCAAGCGGACTGATTGTCCCTCTGATTACATTTTATCTCTGCATGAACAAGGGTTTCGGCCCGAAACGTTGCCTATTTCCTTCGCTCCATAGATGCTGCTGCACCCGCTGAGTTTCTCCAGCACTTCTGTCTATCTTCGATTTTCCAGCATCTGCAGTTCTTTCTTAAACAACCTGTTGTCACCTTCTCCTACTTACCAGTGATCTATCCTACATTCCCCTTGGACTCCATCTCTTTTGATCTCTCGTTTTCACACCTTACACTTCCCTATCTCTCCGGACTCGCAGTCTGTAGAAGAGTCTCGACCCGAAACGTCACCCGTTTCTTCTCCCCGGAGATGCTGCCTGTCCCGCAGAGTAACTCTAGCTTTTTGTGTCTATCTTCTGTGTAAACCCATTCTGCATTTTCTTGGAATCATAGAGTCCTAGCGTGTAAACAGACCCTTCAGCCCAACTTGCACACACCGGCCAACAATGTCCCATCTACACTAGTCCCACCTGCCTGCGCTTGGTCCATATCCCTCCAAACCTGTCCAATCCATGTACCTGTCTAACTGTTTCTTAAATGTTGAGAGAGTCCCAGCCTCAACTACATCCCCTGACAGCTTGTTCCATACACCCACCACCCTCTGTGTGAAGAAATTACCCCTTGGATTCCTATTAAGTCTTTTCCTCTTTACCTTAGAAACATAGAAAATAGGTGCAGGAGTAGTCCATTCGGCCCTTCGAGCCTGCACCGCCATTCAATATGATCATGGCTGATCATCCGACTTCGGACCTATGTCCTCTTAAAGGCCTACGCTCAAAGTCCTCTCTGTTGATCTATCTATCCTCAGGTCGATTGAAGTTGTTGCTGGGATTTGTGTTTTTGACACTGAATTAGGAGGTTATTTATTCAAGCCAGCGGCAACTGACTTACTTACTGCCTATTCTGTCTCCTGGCCTGTAGGGCAGCAACAAAGGTCCTCCACTCAGTAGCGTTGATTCCTTCACTTGCTGTTTCTGTAACATATGTGTTTAACGAGACAGGGTTGTTAGCCCTGTGCTCAACCCCCAACCTGGAGGACCAGTGGATCAATCGCTCTTCATCTCCCCTCTACCCTTCGACCTGTCCAGCATGGGAGACCCTAACAGGAGACGAATCTCCCACTGGTCTAGCTCTAGGGGTCACTGAAACACACAAGCTCCCCGACTGACCACGACAAGGTTGCAATCCAACAGGGAGAAACCAGTGGCAAACACCACTCCATCTACCTCGGGAAAGCAGCTAACATAACCAATGAGTATGGAGAAGGATATCGACCTGAAATGTCACCTATCCATTTTCATCAGAGATGCTGCCTGGCCTGCTGATTCACTCCAGCACTATGTATCTATCCTATTCATCTATATATGAATATATGAATAGGGCAGAGCACCAAGGCAAATTCCTTGTATGTGAATACTTGGCCAATATATTCATTCATACTCTGGAACAAGGGGTCACAGTTTAAGGATAAGGGACTGAGGCTCAGTCCTTTTTTCTCATCTCAGTCCTAAAAGACTGAGATGAGAAAAACATTTTTCACACAGAGAGTGGTGAATCTGTGGAATTCTCTGCCACAGAAGGTAGTTGAGGCCAGTTCATTGGCTCTATTCAAGGGGGAGTTACATGTGGCCCTTGTGGCTAAAGGGATCAGGGGGTATGGAGAGAAGGCAGGTACAGGATACTGAGTTGGATGATCAGCCATGATCATATTGAATGGCGGTGCAGGCTCGAAGGGCCGAATGGCCTACTCCTGCACCTATTTTCAGTGTTTCTATGTTTCTATAAACTAATTCATATCTGATTAGACTCCACACCGTCTATACGTCACGCTAACTCGCAAGAGCAGTCATGGTCATCATCGTTTTTAGTTTCATTTTAGTTTTTAGTTTAGAGATACAGTGTGGAAACAGGCCCTTCGTTCCAGCGAGTCCGTGCCGACCAGCGATCCCTGCGCACTGAAATTATCCTACACACACTAGGGACAATTTACAATTTTACCAAAGCCAATTTGCCTACAAACCTGTACGTCTTTGGAGTGTAGGGAGGAAAAGCAGACTACCCGGAGAAAACCCACGCAGGTCACGGGGTGAACGTGCAAACTCCTCACAGACAGAGCCTGAGGTCAGGACCGAACATGGATCTCTGATGTCGTAAGGAAGCAACTCTACCGATGCGGCACCGTGCCACCATTAAATTAGAATAAATCCGAATTGAATCCAGACCCATCCATGTTCTCCAGAGATGGTCTCCAGAGATGTTGCCTGACCTGCTGAGTTACTACAGCCTTTTGGTTTTCACATGATCAAAGGCCCTGGTCCTGTACTCGCTGGAGTTTAGAAGGATGAGGGGAGGGGAACTCATTGAAACTCACCGAGCAGTGAAAGGCTGAGATAGTGTGGATGTGGAGAGGATGTTTCCACTAGTGGGAGAGTCTAGGACCAGAGGGCACAGCCTCAAAATAAAAGGACGTAGCTTTAGAAAGGAGATGAGGAGGAATTTAGTCAGTCAGAGGGTGGTGAATCTGTGGAATTCATTGCCACAGACTGCTGTGGAGGCCAAGTCTTTGGATGTTTTTAAAGCAAAGGTTAACAGGTTGTTGGTTAGTACGGGTGTCAGGGATTACGGGGAGAAGGTTGAGAGTGAAAGATAGATCGGCCATGAGTAGCCATTAGCCCAGGCAAAATCAGACCTGGTGAATTTATGAGTAAGAAACAATTGCCGATGCTGGTAAACACAAAATGCTGGAGTAACTCAGCGGGTGAGGCAGCATCTACAGGGAGAAGGAATTGGCGACGTTTTGGGTTGATCGACCCAACTTTCTTCTCTCTATAGATGCTGCCTCACCCGCTGAGTTACTCCAGCATTTTGAGTCTATCTGGTGAATTTCTGAAATCGACAGATATCGACTGAAGGACATTCTTGCTATTGAGGGAGTGCAGCGTAGGTTTACACGGTTAATTCCCGGGATGGCGGGACTGTCATATGCTGAGAGAATGGAGCGGCTGGGCTTGTACACTCTGGTATTTCGAAGGATGAGAGGATATCTTATTGAAACATATAAGATTATTAAGGGCTTGGACACGATAGAGACAGGAAACATGTTCCCGATGTTGGGGGTGTCCAGAACCAGGGGCCACACACAGTTTAAGAATAAGGGTTAAGCCATTTAGAACGGTGATGAAGAAAAACTTTTTCACACAGCGAGTGGTGAGTGTGGAATTCTCTGCCTCAGATGGCGGTGGAGGCTCGTTCTTTGTATGCTTTCAAAGAGAGAGCTAGATAGGGCTCTTAAAGATGGCGGAGTCAGGAGATATGGCGAGAAGGCAGGAATGGGGTACTGATTGTGGATGATCAGCCATGATCACATTGAATGGCTGTGCTGGCTCGAAGGGCTGAATGGCCTACTCCTGCACCTATTGTCTATTGTCCATTGACGCAGGATTCTGTTAGCTTCCTGCAGAAGATTTTAACAGAATCTCTCGAGAGCAAAATGAATGGTTGAGAAACATTCCAATATATTGCGTATTCTCGTGAGAGGCAATATCTCTATCTATGGGAAGCTAAATGCCATGATGTTAATATTGATCACCAGGCAATTTCAGTTTTTAGTTATAGTTTTAGAAATATGCCAATCGGCCCACCCTGCCTGTGCCAACCATTGATCACCCGTATGTATACCGGTTATATCCTACACACTGGGTGGTATGTACGGTGGCACAGCGGGAAGAGTTGCTGCCTTACAGCGCCAGAACGCCGGGTTCGACCCTGACTATGGGTGCTGTCTGTACGAACTTTGTACGTTCTGCCCATGACGTGCGTGGGTTTTCTCCAGGTGCTCTGGTTTCCTCCCGCACCCCAAAGGCGTACAGGTGTTCATTTTTCATTGTCCTATCTGGGACACGACAATAAACTTGGTTTGCAGGTTAATTGGCTTGGTGTAACTGTAAATTGTAATACCCCTGTCCCACGGTACGAGTTCATTCCAAGAGCTCTCACGAGAATCAAACTCGTGATAAGCACGGAGAATGAACGTAGTGGGTACGTTGGAGCTCGGGGATGTCTCTTAGCGGCTCGTAACGCTAACGGCAGGTACTCAGGAAGACTCGCCAACAGCAGGTAAGCACGGGAAGACTCGTGAAGATTTTTCACCATGTTGAAAAATATCCACGAGAGCCCCGAGTACCGACGAGCGGCCATTACCGTAAATCTCCGAGTTCGAATCAGGGCAAACTCGGGAGAACTCTTGGAATGAACTCGTACAGTGGGACAGGGGTTTTAAATTGTCCCTACTGTGTAGATTAGTGTTAGTGTACGGGGATCGCTGGTTGGCGCGGACTCGGTGGGCCAAAGGGCCTGTTTCCACGCTGTATCTCTAAACTAAACTAAAGACAAATTTACAGAAGCCAATTAACCTACAAACCTGCACATGTTTGGAGTGTGGGAGGAAACCGGAGCACCTGGAGAAAACCCACGCAGGTGACAGGGAGAACGTATAAACTCCACAGTGCCACACGTGTGGGTTTAAACTAGATAGTGGGGGGGAGGAGACATTGACAAATTGGGAGTATAAAGATGGAGTCAAAGGGGAAGTGAGTACAGGAAAAATTACAAAAGACTCTCGAATTAATGGGAAGGAAAGTTCGAGTAGGGATAAGAGAGTAAGGTCAGGGCCAACAGTGACCAGAGTGACAGGGGAGGTGAATAGCGAAGTCAAAGTACTGTATATGAATGCGCAAAGTATAATGGATAAAGTGGACCAGCTTGAGGCTCAGTTAGAAATTGGCAAGTATGATGTTGTGGGAATTACTGAGACATGGCTGCAAGAGGGCCAGGGCTGGGAACTGAATATTCAAGGGTATACCTCCTATCGAAAAGACAGACAGGTGGGCAGAAGCGGTGGGGTTGCCCTGTTGGTGAGGAATGAAATTTAGACCCTTGCGGGGGGTGACATTGAAACAGGAGATGTAGATTCAGTGTGGATAGAACTAAGGAATTGTTGGGGTAAAAATACCTTAATGGGAGTTATCTACAGGCCCCCAAACAGTAACCTGCACATAGGGGGCACGTTGAATCAAGAGTTAAAATTGGCATGTCGCAAAGGTTGTTATGGGAGATTTCAACATGCAGGTAGACTGGGAAAATCAGGTTGGTACTGGACCCCAAGAAAGGGAGTTTGTGGAGTGCCTCCGAGTTGGATCCTTAGAGCAGCTTGTATTGGAGCCTACCAGGGAGAAGGCAGTTCTGGGTTTAGTGTTGTGTAATGAACCGGGTTTGATAAGGGAACTCGAGGTAAAGGAGCCATTAGGAGGTAGTGACCATAATATGATAAGTTTCAATCTAAAATTTGAGAGGGAGAAGGGAGAATCGGAGGTGTCGGTATTACAGTTGAACAAAGGGGACTATGGAGGCATGAGGGAGGAGCTGGCCAAAGATACACTAGCAGGGATGACAGTGGAACAACAATGGCAGGTATTTCTTGGCATAATACATAATCAGTTCATTCCAAAGAGGAAGAAAGATTCCAAGGGGAGTAAGGGGTGACCGTGGCTGACAAGGGACGTCAGGGACAGTATAAAAATAAAAGAGAAGAAGTACAACGTAGCAAAGATGAGCGGGAAGCCAGAGGATTGGGGACCGTTTAAAGAGCAACAGACGATAGCTAAAAGGACAATACTGGGATAAAAGATGAGGTACGAAGGTAAGCTAGCCAAGAATATAAAGCAGGATAGTAAAAGCTTCTTTAAGTATGGAAGAGGAAAAAATTAGTTAAGACCAAAGTTGGACCCTTGAAGACCGAAAAAGGTGAATTTATTATGGGGAACAAGGAAATGGCAGATGAGAGGAACAGGTACTTTGGATCTGTCTTCACTAAGGAGGACACAAACAATCTTCCTGATATAGTAGTGGCCAGAGGATCTGAGGTGACGGAGGAACTGAAGGAAATCCACATTAGGCAGGAAATGGTGTTGGATAGACTGATGGGACTGAAGGCTGATAAATCCCCAGGGCCTGATGAGCTGCATCCCAGGGTACTTAAGGAAGTGGCTCTAGAAATCGTGGATGCATTGGTGATAATTTTCCAATGTTCTATAGACTCAGGATCAGTTCCTGTGGATTGGAGGGTAGATAATGTTATCCCACTTTTTAAGAAAGGCGGGAGAGAGAAAACGGGGAATTATAGACCAGTTAGCCTGACATCGGTGGTGGGGAAGATGCTGGAGTCAATTATAAAAGATGAAATAGCCACACATTTGGATAGCAGTAACAGGATCGGTCCGAGTCAACATGGATTTACAAAGGGGAAATCATGTTTCACTAATCTTCTGGAATTTTTTGAGGATGTAACTGGGAAAATGGACAAGGGAGAGCCAGTGGATGTAGTGTACCTGGACTTTCAGAAAGCATTTGATAAGGTCCCACATAGGAGATTAGTGGGCAATATTAGAGCACATGGTATCGGGGGTAGAGTGCTGACATGGATAGAAAATTGGTTGTCAGACAGGAAACAAAGAGTAGGGATTAACGGGTCCCTTTCAGAATGGCAGGCAGTGTCCAGTGGGGTACCGCAAAGCTCGGTGCTGGGACCGCAGCTATTTACAATATACATCAATGATTTGGATGAAGGGATTAAAAGTAACATGAGCAAATTTGCAGATGACACAAAGCTGGGTGGCAGTGTGAATTGTGAGGAGAATACTATGAGAATGCAGGGTGACTTGGACAGGTTGGGGGAGTGGGCAGATGCATGGCAGATGCAGTTTAATGTGGATAAATGTGAGGTTATCCACTTTGGTGGCAAAAACAGGAAGGCAGATTATTATCTAAATGGCGTCAAGTTGGGAAAAGGGGAAGTACAACGGGATCTGGGGGTCATTGTTCAACAGTCTATGAAAGTAAGCATGCAGGTACAGCAGGCAGTGAAGAAAGTGAATGGCATGCTGGCATTCTTAACAAGAGGAGTTGAGTATAGGAGCGAATAGGTCCTTCTGCAGTTGTACAGGGCCCTAGTGAGACCACACCTGGAGTATTGTGTGCTGTTTTGGTCTCCAAATTTGAGGAAGGCCATTCTTGCAATTGAGGGAGTGCAGCGTAGGTTTACAAGGTTAATTCCCGGGATAGCGGGACTGTCATATGCTGAGCAAATGGAATGGCTGAGCTTATACACTCTGGAGTTCAGAAGGATGAGAGGGCATCTCATTGAAACATATGATTATTAAGGGTTTGGGCACGCTAGAGGTAGGAAACATGTTCCCGATGTTGGGGGAGTCCAGAACCAGGGGCCACAATAAGCCATTTATAATGGAGATGAGGAAAAACCTTATCACAGAGAGAGTGGTGAGTCTGTGGAATTCTCTGCCTCAGAGGGCGGTGGAGGCCAGTTCTCTGGATACATTCACGAGAGAGCTAGATAGGTCTCTTTAAGATAGCGGAGTCAGGGGATATGGGGAGAAGGCAGGAACGGGGTACTGATTGTGGATGATCAGCCATGATCATATTGAATGGCGGTGCTGGCTCGAAGGGCCGAATGGCCTACTCCTGTACCTATTGTGTATACAGACAAGCACCCATGGTTAGGATCGAACACGGGTCTCTGGCGCTGGACTGCCCCTGTCCCACTTAGGAAACCTGAACAGAAACCTCTGGAGACTTTGCGCCCCCACCAAAGGTTTCCGTGCGGTTCTCGGAGGTTGCAGGTGGTTGCCGGAGGTTGCAGGTAGTGGAAGCGGGGAGGGAGACTGACAAAAACCTCCGGGAACCGCACGGAAACCTTGGGTGGGGCGCAAAGTCTCCAGAGGTTTCCGTTCAGGTTTCCTAAGTGGAACAGGGGCATTTAAGGCAGCAACTCTACCGTGCTGCCCTTGCCTAGCACAGCAATAGTGTGCTCATGAAACATACAAAGGCAAGATGTGGACTACTATTGTTGAATGAAATATCACTTATCAGTTGAAAATAGATATTCCATTCATAGTTTGCAAGTGGTGAATACACGGCTATGTGGCAATTGTCCCCTTTGTTCCGTGAATATTAATTACAGCGTTCACTAATCTTGATGTCTTCTGGTTTATGTTTCTGCACTAATTTAGTTTCAAGGCCCAAAGACATGATGTAGTTCTTTAATGATACTGTATATACAATTACTTGCTCGATGGCATTGTCATCTTCACTGCGCCACTGAACTGGTTCAGTTTAGTTTTCAGATGCAGTTTGGAGACAGGCCCATGTGTCCACCGAGTCCGCGCCGCCCGCCCGCCCGCCCGCCCGCCCGCCCATCCAATGTTCACACGCTAGTTCGCCGTTATCCCACACTCTCACTCATTCCCTACACATGAGGGGCAATTTGCACGGACCATTTTTAACCTACACATCCATACGGCTTTAGGATATGGGAGGAAACCGGAGCACCCGGAGAAAACCCACGCTCGCGGTCACGGGGAGAACGTGCAAACTCCACACACAGACAGACAGGATCGAACCCGGGTCTCTGGCGCGGTGAGGCAGCGAACTGAAGGCAACTGAAGCATCCTCTCGCCAACTAGAGAGCGGTCCTGACCTCCCATCTACCTGGGCTCGCCAACGTTCTCACTCCCAAATAAGGGACAACAGGTCAAAATACGGGACAAATTCCCCACGGCAATTTGTTGACCGACTGGGCCGTGGCTGGGTGAATGATGAGTTGGCCCCGGGTGCTGGACTGCACACAAAGCCCAGCCGGCAGGCCAGCTGAGGAGTTTTGGCCCGGGCCGCGCGATGCCGCACGCAAAGTCCGGCGCCCCGTCCAACTCGTGAACCGATGATCGGCCGTGAGAAGGAGGGGTGGTGGTGGTGTCGGCGGTAAGCGAAGGTCCGAAGGTCGGACAGCTGGCCGGGCTGCCGACCGACCGACGGGGCCACGGGCGAGGCGCTGCTGCTGCTGCTGCTGCTGCACTCCATGGGCTGCACTACGTCGGGACGGGTGAGGCGGGGGCCGGACGCGGCGCTCCGATCCGACAGTCCCCTCGACCCGAGTAGTAGCGGTCAAATACGGGACAAGGGCGGTCCCGTACGGGACAAACCAATTTAGCCCAATATACGGGATGTCCCGGCTAATACGGGACCGTTGGCAACACTACTGATGATGTCGCTACTCCATCGATGGTGAGGAGGTAGGAACACGTGATGGACGGGGCCATCACCTTAAACCACTGCAGCACCTCTGGTGCAGGTCCTCGCTCGGTGGGGGACAGAAACATAGAGACATAGACAATAGGTGCAGGAGTAGGCCATTCGGCCCTTCGAGCCTGCACCGCCATTCAATATGATCATGGCTGATCATCCAACTCAGTATCCTGTACCTGCCTTCTCTCCATACCCCCTGATCCCTTTAGCCACAAGGGCCACATCTAACTCCCTCTTAAATATAGCCAATGAACTGTGGCCTCAACTACCTTCTGTGGCAGAGAATCCCACAGATTCACCACTCTCTGTGTGAAAAAAGTTTTCCTCATCTCGGTCCTAAAAGATTTCCCCCTTATCCTTAAGCTGTGACCCCTAGTTCTGGACTTCCCCAACATTGGGATGTTCCAGGACTTAGTTTAGTTTAGAGATACAGCGCAGAAACAGGCCCTTCGACCCACCGAGACCTCGCCGACCCGCGATCGCTGCACGCTAACACTATCCTACACACACTAGGAGCATCTTACATTTATACTCAGCCAATTAGTCGACAAACCTGTACGTCTTTTGAGTGTGGGAGGAAACCGGAGATCCCGGCGGTCGCGGGGAGAACGTACAAACTCGGTACAGACAGCACCCGTAGTCAGGATCGGACCTGGGTCTCTGGCGCTGTGAGGCAGCAACTCTACCGCTGTGCCACTCGTGACACCCTAGGTCTTGGTTCCTTGCACAGCCTCTTTCCTTTTACCATCTTGCTGAATTGATGTATCATTCATGTTTTTTCCGCCTGTTGTCTTGAACCCGTGTTGCTGTTGCAAGCATAATGTTCATTGGGCCTCTACCGGTGACCTTGACTCGACAGAGCCAAGTGTACCATTCGGCACCATTTTTATGTCGGGGTGCTGACTATACAAGGCCTAAACTGATTGAGAAGGTTGCAAGGAAAAGGGGTAGAATTAGGCCGTTCGGCCCATCAAGCCTATTCTGCCTTTATTGATATACTCACAGTTAGAGCTGCATCTTGAATTGTTAATGGGTCTATGTGACTCATTGTGTGACCACACAGAGCAAACAGTGGTGGAGTCACTGATATTATTCAAGCTTAGAATGTCGTTTAATCTACCCTGCTCTTCACCAGTCAGTGCCCAGATTAACATAATCCTAAATAGTTTTACTGTTGACCTGGTGAGTTTCATTGGCCTTTTAACTTGTTCTCACAAGATCATAAGATCATAAGAGATAGGAGCAGAATTAGGCCATTCGGCCCATCAAGTCCACCATTTAATCATGGCTGATCTATCTCTCCCTCCTGACCCCATTCTCCTGCCTTCTCCCCATAACCTCTGACACCCGTACTAATCAAGACTCTATCTATCTCTGCCTTAAAAATATCCACTGACTTGGCCTCCACAGAATTCTGTGGCAAAGAGTTCTACAGATTTACCGCGGGTGCAGCAGCATCTATGGAGCGAAGGAAATAGGCAACGTTTCGGCCCCAAATCCTTGCGGGTTTCGGCCCAAAACGTTACCTATTTCCTTTGAGTTTCGGCCCGAAACGTTGCCTATTTCCTTTGAGTTTCGGCCCGAAACGTTGCCTATTTCCTTTGAGTTTCGGCCCGAAACGTTACCTATTTCCTTTGAGTTTCGGCCCGAAATGTTGCCTATTTCCTTCATTCCATAGATGCTGCTGCACCCGCTGAGTTTCTCCAGCACTTTTTTCTACCCTCGATTTTCCAGCATCTGCAGTTCCTTCTTGAACATTCCACAGAATCACCACCCTCTGACTAAAGACATTTCTCCTCATCTCCTTCCTGAAAGAACGTCCTTTAATTCTGAGGCAACGGCCTCTAGTCCTAGACTCTCCCACTATATAACTTTAGCCCAGGATTCACAAGTTTAATAAAGGCAGTGTGTCTTTGCTTCCCCAGGTGGTGATTGTTTTTTTACAAGCAGAATCTGCTGAGAAAACGTAACCTTTTAGTTGTATAAAAGCACAAAGTCCCTTGAGGCTGCGGGATGCAGCGAAGTCTAATAGGCAGGGTGTTGTCCTTTAGCTTCAGAAAGCCCAGAGATAATGAAATTAAATGCAGTCCCTGCAAGATGAAAGATCTCTAAATGAATTAAGTTCGGGAATACTCAAAGCCCGGAACGGATTGTGTGGAATTACATTTGCTTCAACACTCGGTTGCACTTTACACTAAAGATCCTACAGCGAGCAAGACAGTCCACTCGACGAAAAAGACGTAATGCCGTCATGGGCAGGTTCGTGGGTGATTTTCGGCCCCCTTTTCCGTAACCGGCTTCCGTCTCCGCACCAAAGATCCTGTAGTGGAGCAAAGATAACTAGTGCGGAGACGGAAGCCGGTTACGGAAACATCCTCGTAAAAAGTTACTTGGTAAAAATCTTCCCGTCTTTTTGGGATTAACAGCAACTGTTCCCCCGCAACGTTGCTTTACACTGTGAGTCGGGTCGAGTCGGGTTACTGAAATGGATGAAAAAAAGGCCCACGTTCCGCTCCGTTGCGTACTACACGCCAGCCCATTGCATTTAGCAGGAGTGGTCTATCTTGCTCCGCTAGAGGGTCTTTGGTTTACAGCTTAGTTTATTGTCACGTGTACCGAGGTACAGGGAAAAGCTTTTGTTACGTGCTAACCAGTCAGCGGAAAGACAACACATGATTACAATTGAGCCGCCCATAGTGTGTAGATACATAGCAGACAAAAATGCTGGAGAAACTCAGCGGGTGAGGCAGCATCTATGGAGCGAAAGAGTTACCTATTCCTTCGCTCCATAGATGTTGCCTCACCCACTGAGTTTCTCCAGCATTTTTGTCTACCTTCGATTTTTCCAGCAACTGCAGTTCTTTCTTAAGCATTTCGTGTCCCGATACATTATAAGGGAATAACGTTTAGTGCAAGGTAAAACCAGTAACGTTCGATCAAGGACAGTCCCAGGGTCACCAATGAGGTAGATAGTAGTTCAGCATTGCTCTCTGGTTGTGGTGGGATGGTTCAGTTGCCTGATCACAGCTGGGAAGAAACTGTCCCTGAATCTGGAGGTGTGCGTTTTCACACTTCTGTACCTTTTGCCCGATGGGAGAGGGGAGAAGAGGGAGTGGCCGGGGTGCGACTGGTCCACTCTTCCACGATTGGTAGTCAAGAATTCATCTTCTCATTGCCTTTGGATTTACGTAGAACATAGATCAATACAGAAGCCAAACACAAAATGCTGGACTAACTCAGCAGGACAGGCAGCATCTCTGGATAGAAGCAATGGGTGATGTTTTGGGATGAGACCCTTCTTCAGACTGAAAGCCCTGTCCCACGGTACGAGTTCATTCCAAGAGCTCTCCCGAGTTTTAAAATAATCAAACTCGTGGTAAGCACGGAGAATGAACGTAGCGGGTACGTCGGAGCTCGGGGACGTCTCTTAGCGGCTCGTGACGCTAACGGCAGGTACTCGGGAAGACTCGCTATCGGCAGGTAAGCACGGGAAGACTCGTGAAGATTTTTCATCATGTTGAAAAATGTCCACGAGAGCCCCGAGTACCGACGAGTGGCCATTACCGTAAATCTCCGAGTTCGAATCGGGGCAAACTCGGGAGACCTCTTGGAATGAACTCGTACAGTGGGACAGGGCTATTAGTGTCACTTTTTCTTTGGACTTCATCTCTTTTGATCTCTTATGCCATTATCTGTGCAAGTCCCTCTCCCCTAACTCTCAGTCTGAAGAAGGGTCTCGACGTGAAACGTCACCCATTCCTTCCATCCAGAGATGGTGCATGAGTTACTCCAGCATCTTGTGTCTGTCTTCAGTGTAAACCGGCATCTGCAGTTCCTTCCTATAAATAGACCAACACAGCTCGGGCACAGGCCCTTCGGCCCACAATGTCTGTGCCGAACATAATGGCAAGATAAACTCTGACCCTCTCCCAGCTCATGTATGTACCTGACCTTAACTAACCTGTGGAATTCTTTGCCACAGACGGCTGTGGAGGCCAAGTCAGTGGATATTTATAAGGCAGAGATAGATAGATTTGTGATTAGTACGGGTCAGATGTTACGGGGAGAAGACACGAGAATGGGGTTAGGATAGTTTAGTTTAGTTTAGAGATACAGCGTGGAAACAGGCCCTTCGGCCCACCGTGTCCTCGCCGACCAGCGATCCCCGCACACTAACACTATTCTTCACAAAGTTTTTACATTTACACCAAGCCAATTAACCTACAAACCTGTACGTCTTTGGAGTGTGGGAGGAAACTGAAGATCTCGAAGAAAACCCACGCAGGTCACGGGGAGAACGTGCAAACTCCGTATAGACAGCACCCGTAGTCGGGATCGAACCCGGGTCTCCGGCGCTGCTTTCGCTGTAAGGCAGCAACTCTACCGCTGCGCCACCGTGCCGCCCAAGGTTAGGAGGGAGGGATAGATCAGCCATGATTGAATGGCGGAGTAGACGCGATGGACCGATTTGGCCTAATTCTACTCCTATTCCTTATGACCATGTGATCTTTTGACCTAAAGCCGCTTAAAGACAGGGCGACATCCCCGTAACATTTCTCAGCAACCTCTCCAGTTTGACACCACCTTTCCCCGTAAAGGGCCTGCCCCACGAGGCGAGTTTACCCAAGAGCTCTCCTGAGGTTAAATAAAATCAAACTCGCGGTAAGTACGTAGAACGTACGTAGCAGGTACGTCGGAGCTCGTGGATGACTCGTAGCGGCTCGTAACGCTAACGGTAGGTACTCGGGAAACGCAGAATCTCGTGAAGTTTTTTGAACAGTGTGAAAAATTTCCAAGTAGTAAAAAAAATACTCGTGATGAAGTACCATGAGTTTGATTTTTATTCAACTCGGGAGAGCTCTAGGGTGAACTGGCATCATGGGAAAGGGGCTTTAGGGTGACCAAGGCTGAACACAATAGAACACAATAGAATAGTATAGAATGCCTTTTATTGTCATTCAAACAACTTGGTTTGAACAAAATTGCATTTTCTACAGTTTTAACATTACAAAAAAACCCAAGACACACACTTAACACAATTGATACAAAGATCCTTCACAGTGAGTCTCCAACACCTCCTCACTGTGATGGAAGGCAAAGTCTTATCTCTTCCATTTGTTCTTCTAATACTCTAAATGTAACTCATTTGAGACCATCTGGCCAGCAGTGGGATACCAGGCAGATTGGACATGTGCCACCATTACCAATGCCAGCCTGTTGACCCAGGCAGGGTGCCATGTTGCCAACTAACCAGCCAGCCTGTGTTGCTGGAAGGAATTTGCGATATCGATGGGCATTTTATTCTGACCTGGCATCGTACGATGACAAGAGTCTTTGGCTGAACTAAATGGTGACCCTAACACAGGTTGTCTAGTTAACTCTCAGCATTAAACCTGCTCACTCGTTAGACTTCAGACTTTAGAGATCGAAATGTCAAAGACTGGAGGACTTGGCGTTAAGGTGAGAAGGGGAGTTTTTAGTTTAGAGATACAGTGTGGAAACTGGCCCTTCGGCCCACCAAGTCCGTGCTGTCTAGCGATCCCCGCACACTATCGCTACCCAGGGACAGTTGCCAATTGACCTGGAAACCTGTACGCCTTTGGAGTGTGGGAGGAAACCGGAGCACCCGGCGGAAACCCACGCAGGTCATGGGGAGAACTTACAAACTCCGTACAGACAGATTGAACCTGGGTCTCTGGGGGCTGTGAGGCAGCAACCATATAACCATATAACCATATAACCATATAACCATATAACCATATAACAATTACAGCACGGAAACAGGCCATCTCGGCCCTACAAGTCCATGCCGAACAAATTTTTTTCCCCTTAGTCCCACCTGCCTGCACTCGTACCATAACCCTCCATTCCCTTCTCATCCATATGCCTATCCAATTTATTTTTAAATGCTACCAATGAACCTGCCTCCACCACTTCCACTGGGAGCTCATTCCACACCGCCACCACTCTCTGCGTAAAGAAGTTCCCCCTCATATTACCCCCAAACTTCTGTCCCTTAATTCTGAAGTCATGTCCTCTTGTTTGAATCTTCCCTATTCTCAAAGGGAAAAGCTTGTCCACATCAACTCTGTCTATCCCTCTCATCATTTTAAAGACCTCTATCAGGTCCCCCCTTAACCTTCTGCGCTCCAGAGAATAAAGACCTAACTTATTCAACCTATCTCTGTAACTTAGTTGTTGAAACCCAGGCAACATTCTAGTAAATCTCCTCTGTACTCTCTCTATTTTGTTGACATTCTTCCTATAATTTGGCGACCAAAATTGTACCCCATACTCCAGATTTGGTCTCACCAATGCCTTGTACAATTTTAACATTACATCCCAGCTTCTATACTCTACCGCTGAGCCACCGTGCCGCTCCTTAAAATGAGGGCTTGTCCGGGAATTGAACCTGGGACCTCTCGCTCCCTAAGTGAGATTCATACCCCCCTAGACCAACGAGCCAGTTGATTATAGATTCATAAGATAAACACAAAATGCAGTAGTCCAAATATGGTCTCACCAACTACATGCAGTTGCTAAGTGACATCCAGTTCATGAGGGAGACAAAAATGCTGGAGTAACAGTGAGTGAGGCAGCATCTATGGAGAGAAGGAATAGGTGACGTTTCGGGTCGAGACCCTTCTTCAGACTGATGTCGGGGGTAGGGGGGCGAGGAAGAAGAAAGGAAGAGGCGGAGACAGTGGGCTGTGGGAGAGCTGGGAATGGGAGGGGAAGGAGGGAGAAAGCAGGGACTACCTGAAGTTAGAGAGGTCAATGTTCATACCGCTGGGGTGTAAACTACCCAAGCAAAATATGAGGCGCTGCTCCTCCAAATTACACTGGGCCTCAATCTGACCATGGAGGAGGCCCAGGACAGGAAGGTCAGATTGGGAATGGGAGGGGGAGTTGAAGTGTTTGGCCACCGGGAGATCAGGTTGGTTAGTACATAATGATAGGTAACCCAGGCGGTCACAGGGAGAGTGTACAATCCCCACACAGACACAGACAGAGGCTGAGGTCAGGATCGAACCTGGGTCTCTGACGCTGTGTGACTCCACTGTGTACTCGCTAGAGTTTAGAAGATTGAGGGGGGATCTTATAGAAACTTACAAAATTCTTAAGGGGTGGGACAGGCTAGATGCAGGAAGATTGTTCCCGATGTTGGGGAAGTCCAGAACAAAGGGTCACAGTTTAAGGATAAGGGGGAAATCCTTTAGGACCGAGATGAGAAAAACTTTTTTCACACAGAGAGTGGTGAATCTCTGGAACTCTCTGCCACAGAGGATAGTTGAGGCCACAGTTCATTGGCTATATTTAAGAGGGAGTTAGATGTGACCCTTGTGGCTAAAGGGATCAGGGGGTATGGAGAGAAGGGAGGTACGGGATACTGAGTTGGATGATCAGCCATGATTATATTGAATGGCGGTGCAGGCTCGAAGGGCCGAATGGCCTACTCCTGCACCTAATTTCTATGTTTCTATGTTTCTACCAAACTGCGACACTGTTTGTTCATATTCATAAATTCATAAGTTATAGGAGCAGAATTAGGCCATTGAGCCCATCAAGTCTACTACTCCATTCAATCATGGCTGATCTATCTCTCCCTCTCAACCCCATTCTCCTGCCTTCTCCCCCAAAACCCCTTGACACCCATACTGATCAAGAATCTGTCTCTGACTTAAAAATACCCATTAACTTGCCCTCCATGGCCGTCTGAGCCAATGAGTTCTACAGATTCACCACCTCATCTCCTTTCCAAAGGAACATCCTTTAATTCTGAGGTTACAGTGTATAGTATGGAGAAACAGGCCCTTCGGCCCACGGATCGGTGCCAACCAGCGATCCCCGCTCACTAGCAACTAGCTTACACACCAGGGAAAAAAATGTAAATTTAATTAAATTTACATATAAATTTACACCAAGCCAATTAACCTGTACGGAGGCACCTGGGGAAATCCACGCAGCCCACCGGGAGAACGTCCAAACTCTGTGTGCAGATAAGTACCCATAGTCAATAGACAATAGACAATAGACGCAGGAGTAGGCCATTCGGCCCTTCGAGCCAGCACCGTCATTCAATGTGATCATGGCTGATCATCCACAATCAGTACCCAGTTCCTGCCTTCTCCCCGTATCCCCTGACTCCGCTATCTTTAAGAGCCCTATCCAGCTCTCTCTTGAAAGCATCCAGAGAACCCGCCTCCACCTCCCTTTGAGGCAGAGAATTCCACAGACTCACCACTCTCTGTGAGAAAAAGTGTTTCCTTGTCTCTGTTCTAAATGGCTTACCCCTTATTCTTAAACTGTGTGGCCCCTGGTTCTGGACTCCCCCGAACATCGGGAACATGTTTCCTGCCTCTAGCGTTTCCAAACCCTTAATAATCTTATATGTTTCAACGAGATGCCCTCTCATCCTTCTAAACTCCAGAGTGTACAAGCCCAGCCGCTCCATTCTCTCAGCATATGACAGTCCCACCATCCCGGGAATTAACCGTGTAAATCTACACTGGTGAGGATGGAACCCAATCTCTGGCGCTGTAAACACCAGCGTTGGTTTACAAGGTTAATTACCGGGACCGCTGCGCCACCGTACTCCAGTCCAGAGTTTCAGAAACTCCTCTTTTGCAATTTTGATTGTTCCCGGTTAGATAGGATTGTTATTTGTCAGCACCATTAAAGTCTCCGCTCTGGCCCTTTGGGATTACTTCTTTGTTGGTGACACTTATATCCATGAGATTTTTGGAGGACGTTACCTGCATTGAGAGGTTTGTTTCACACTGACACCTTCGGAGTAATGAAGGATTTCCAAAGTAGCAGCTCCATAAAAAAAAGAGAAAAATGCTGCAAGAACTCAGCAGATAAGGCAGCACTTGTCGAGAGATAAAGGGAGCTAACGTTTCAGTTGTGGGACGGGCACAAAATGCGGGAGTGAGTGCGGGCACGGTGGCGCCGCGATAGAGCCGCTGTCTTCCAACGCCGGAGACCCGGGTTCGATCCCGACTACGGGTGCTGTCTGTACGGAGTTTGTACGTTCTCCCCGTTCAGCGAGATCTTCGGTTTCCTCCCACACTCCAAAGACACGCAGGTTTGTAGTTAAATTGGCTTGGTGGTAAATGTAACAAAAATTGCTCCTATTTCCAGCCTTTTCATCCAGTTTTTAATTTTAATTTTATTAGTGTTCAATCTTGCCCTATGAGATTTTCCATTAATTTTCTTGGTTATAAAACATAAAACATAAAATAAAACTGTACAGCGAAGGCCCACCATGTTTAGTTCAGTTTAGTTTAGTTTAGTTTAGAGATACAGCGTGGAGACCAGGCCCTTTGGCCCATCAAATGTGTGCCGACCAGCGATCACCCCGCACACTAACACTATCCCACGCACACTGGGGCCAATTTACGATCATACCAAGCCAATGGACCTGCAACCTTGTACGTCTTTGTAGTGTGGGAGGAAAACCGGAGCACCCGGTGACAACCCACGTGGTCACAGGGAGGACGTACGAACTCCGTACAGACAGCACCCGTGCTCGGGATCGAAACCGTGCCCCTGGCGCTGTGAGGCAGCCACTCTACCGCTGCACCACCGTGCCGCTCCCAACTGACATTCCCTTCCCGTTTGCGGACATCTATTGGTTATAAGGCTCTACGCCGAGGGGGACAAAAATGCTGGAGAAACTCAGCGGGTGCAACAATATCTATGGAGCGAAGGAAATATTTTCCAGCATCTGCAGTTCCTTCTTAAACTCTGTGCCAAGGGGCCCTGTTTATGTTGAGCGCTGACTAAGGAGAATCACCACTGTTTGATCAAAGTGCAGCTTTGAAAAGTGCCTCCCCCCCCCCCCCCCCCCCCCCCCCCCCCCCCCCCCCCCCCACTCACCCCCCCATGTTATTTTTCTGACTGGCTTGATTATTTTTGGAACCTTGTGCGTTAAAGACCGATTCTTGTTGAATTTCTTCACCCGTTTGACGGGGGAGGAATTGCCGCTATTTTCTTTTTTTTTTGCTGACCGAATAAAACCGTTTCGCCATCGTAAAAAAATGTCCTCAAAAATCGACGACTGTGCAATAATCATCTAATGCGTTGGGTTCTGATTTTTTTTTTTTTTGGGGGAAGAATTTTTTTTTTTCTCTCTCTTTCTTTCAGATTAACGTTTGCGTTCCTCTTGGCAAACCTGTGGTGTTTTTTCTTTTTCTTTTTCTTCTTCCGAATTCTCTTCTTCCCTTTGTTCTCCTCATGTCTTTTTTTGAACCTAGGCGTCATCGCAAAGAAAGCGGCAGATGATATAGCCAGTAATGGCGATGGTGAAGACGAAGGTATCTTTTTTTTTTGTATGTGCTCGAATGACTATCCCACCACAAACCCAATGCATGACAACCAAAGGTTCACCCAAAACCATTTTTTTTTTCTTTCCGTTCTTAAGCCGCGCACATCTTGTGTGCGTTGTGAATTTTTTTTTCTTTGCGCTCTCTTTCTCTCTCGTCTTCACCCTGAATGCCGACTCGCTTCAGAGAATAAACTTCCACCGGGTGGGTAGGTGGGAGGGTTTTGGGAAGGATGCAAGGAGGTTTTCTGTGTGTGAGGGATTTTCTCCAAGGGCCCGCCCTTTCCCTCCTCTCTCACACTCTCTCACGAGGCTCCCTTGCCCCACAACAAGCAGGATGAGTTACAAGGATTCCAATTGACAATTGACAATAGACAATGCCCTTGCCCGAAGTCGGGGAGCAGAAAGCCTCGGCTATTTGGCAAACACTGAGGATCGCTGTTCAATCTTTCCCTTCCCTCTTGACCCGAGAGAGCCACTTGACTAGATCATGGACAACAGGTGCAGGAGTAGGCCATTCAGCCCTTCCAGCCAGCACCGCCATTCAATGTGATCATGGTTGATCATCCACAATCAGTACCCCGTTCCTGCCTTCTCCCCATATGCCCTGACTACACTATCTTTAAGAGCCCAATCTAGCTCTCTCTTGAAACCGGCCTCCACCGACCTCTGAGGCAGAGAATTCCACAGACTCACCACTCTCTGTGAGAAAAAGTGTTTCCTCATCTCAGTTCTAAATGGCTTACTCCTTATTCTTAAACTGTGGCCCCTGGTTCTGGACCCCCCCCCAACATCGAGAACATGTTTCCTGCCTCTAGTGTGTCCAAACCCTTAACAATCTTATATGTTTCAATAAGATTCCCTCTCATCTTTCTAAACTCCAGAGTGTACAAGCCCAGCTGCTCCATTCTCTCAGAATATGACAGTCCCACCATCCCGGGAATTAACCTTGTGAACCTACGCTGCACTCCCTCAATAGCAAGAATGTCCTTCCTCAAATTAGGGGACCAAAACTGCACACAATATTCATCAGAGAGCTCTCAGCTATCACACCCTCTTCAGAACTCATTACAGACGGGCAGAGGGGGTTGGAGATTCTGACCTGGGATTGCTCTGGTCCTGATGGCTAAAGTGGAGCCAGGTTTGATGAGTAATCAGGATGTCCATGGCAGAATTGCCACATTTGGCGTCAAAGTCTTTGAGGGCAATTTGAATCTTATCGGGCAGCCAATTGGCCTTTTGGGCACACGCCACCAGCCTCACGGGCCCGGTTACCATTCACACCCAGCTCCTGAAGGCGTAGCTGGACATTGTCAAAGCTGGGAGCAAGAGTGCCGAGGTGCTGCCTGACCAGCTGAAGATCATGGTTCTGTGCTCTCCGCACTTCACGACAGCCAAGCACAGGCTAGAGCTCAGGTGATACCCATGCTTGATGCATGAACTTAATTTCAACCTTCCACATGTGGGACGTGCATTGGAAGATGGAAAATTCCTCGTTCAACCTTGAATGTACCAGCATGTTTGGAGCCCTGACCTCACCAAGAATGTTGTGACTCCCATCGAATGGCTGCAGTTCCACCCTGTTCCTGTTTGACCCCCTTAAATATATCATCGTAAAAGTGGTGTGCGTGCGTGTGCCTGTGCGTGTGTACGTGCGTGTGTGTGCGTGCGCGTGTGTACGTGCGTGTGTGTGCGTGTGTACGTGTGTGTGTGTGTGCGTGCGTGAATGGGTGTGCGGTGCATGTGTGTGTTAGCATGCTGTGGATAGGACATGTGCATGTGTGAGAGATTGCTGAGTTAAGTGTGTGTGCGAGCTTGTGTGCGTGTGTGCATATACGTGCGTGCGTATATCGATATATACGTTTGCATGTGTGCACTTGTGGGTGCGTGTTTGGGTGTGTGAATGCATGCATGTGCATGCACATGTGCGCATGTGGATGTGTTCATGCACGTGTGTGTGCATGCATGAGTGTGCGTGACATGTTCACATGTGGAAGTGTGTGTGCTTGTGTGTGTATGCATGTGTGTGCGAACATGTGCGCATGCGGATATGCGTGCATGCATGTGTGTGTGTCCATGCATGTGTTCATGACGTGTTTCCATGTAGATGTGTGTGTGGGTGTGTGAGCGTGCATGTGTGTGTGAGCGTGTATGTGTGTGTGAGCGTGCATGTGTGTGTGAGCGTGTATGTGTGTGTGAGCATGCATGTGTGTGAGCATGTGGGTGAGCGTGTGTGAGCGTGTTTGTGTGTGTGAGCATGTGTATGAGGGTGTGCGTGAGCGTGCGTGTGTGTGTGTGAGCATGTGCGTGTGTAAGCGTGCATGTGTGTGAGCACGTGTGTGTTGTGTGTGAGCATGTGTGTGTGAGCATGTGCTTGTGTGAGCTTGCCTGTGTGTGAGCGTGTGTGTGTGTGAGCATGTGTGTGTGAGCATGTGTGTGTGTGCGTGCATGTGTGTATATGTGTGTGCGTGTGTGTGAGCTTGCGTGTGTGTGAGCGTGCGTGTGTGTGTGTAAGCATGCGTGTGTGTGTAAGCGTGCGTGTGTGTGTGTGTGTGCGTGTGTGAATGAGCGTGCGTGTGTGTGTGCGTGAGTGAGCGTGCGTGTGTGTGAGCATGAATCAGCATGCGTGTGTGAGCGTGCGTGTGTGAGCGTGCGTGTGTGTGTGTGTGTGAGCGTGTGTGTGTGTGTGTGTGAGTGAGCATGGGTGTGTGTGTGTGAACGTGCGTGTGTGCGTGAGTGAGCGTGTGTGCATGTGTGAGTGTGCGTGTGTGTGTGTGAGTGTGTGTGTATGAGTGTACGTGTGTGAGCGTGCGTGTGTGAGCATGTACGTGTGTGAGCAAGTACGTGTGAGTGTGCGTGTGTGAGTGCGTGTGTGAGCGTGTACGTATGTGAGCGTGCATGTGCGTGTGTGAGCGTGTGTGTGTGCGTGCGTGTGTGTGCGAGTGTGCGCGGGTGTGTGTGTGCGTGCATGTGCGTGTGTGAGCGTGTACGTGTGAGCGTGCATGTGCGTGTGTGAGCGTGTACGTGTGAGCGTGCATGTGCGTGTGTGAGCGTGTACGTGTGTGAGCGTGCATGTGCGTGTGTGAGCGTGTACGTGTGTGAGTGAGTGTGTGAGCGTGCGTGTGCGAGTGTGCAAACGTGCATGTGTGAGCGTGCGTGTGTGTGTGCGCGTGTGTGTGTGTACGTGTGTGTGTGAGCGTGTACGTGTGTGAGCGTGCATTTGTGAGTGTGCATTTGTGAGTGTGCGTGTGTGAGTGTACGTGTGCGAGCGTGCGTGTGTGTACATGTGTGTGTGAGCGTGCGTGTGTGAGCATGCGTGTGTGAGTGTGTGTGTACGTGCGTGTGTGAGTGTGCGTGTGTGAGTGTGCGTGTGTGAGCATGCGTGTGTGAGCGTGAGTGTGCGTGTGTGTGAGCGTGTACTTGTGTGAGCGTGCGTTTGTGAGTGTGCGTGTGTGTGAGTGTGCAAGTGTGAGTGTGTGTGTGTGAGTGCGTGTGTGAGTGTGCGTGTGCGAGTGTGTGTGTGTGAGCGTGCGTGTGTGAGTGCGTGCGTGTGTGCGTGCGCGTGTGAGCGTGCGTGTGTGTGTGTGTGTGTATGTGCGTGTGTGAGCGTGCGTGTGTGTGTGAGTGTGCGTGTGTGAGTACGTGTGTGAGCGTGCATGTGTGAGCGAGCGTGTGTGAGCTTGTACGTGTGAGCGTGCTTATGTGAGTGTGCGTGTGTGTACGTGAGTGAGTGTGCGTGTGTGTGTGTGAGCGTGTACGTGTGTGAGTGTGGATGTGTGAGCGTACATGTGTGAGCGTGCGTGTGTGAGCGTGCGTGTGTGATCGTGCGTGTGTGAGCGTGCGTGTGTGAGCATGCGATTGTGAGTGTACGTGTGTGAGCGTGTACGTGTGCATGTGTGAGTACGTGTGTGAGTACGTGTGTGAGCGTGCGTGTGTCAGCGTGCGTGTGTGAGCATGCCTGCGTGTGTGAGTGAGCGTACGTGTGCGTGTGTGTGTGAGTGCGTGTGTGAGCGTGCCTGCGTGTGTGAGTGAGCGAGCGTGCGTGTGAGAGTGTGCGTGTGTGAGCGTGCCTGCGTGTGTGAGTGAGCGAGCGTGCGCGTACGTGTGTGTACCCTCTGTGCTCGGTCTTTGCCTGAAGCCAGACGTCTGCTTCTCTTTCAGACATTCACGACAACGGCCCCAAGCCGGTGATGGTTTACATTCACGGCGGCTCGTACATGGAGAGTACGGGCAACCTGATCGACGGCAGCATTCTGGCAAGCTACGGCAACGTTATCGTGGTCACACTCAACTACCGGCTCGGCGTGTTAGGTGAGTGACCAGCGACTGTCTCCTGAAGCCTCTTGTTCCCACACATCCTCCAGCTGTACTTGGCCACTTGTGTTGGGCTGAAACTGTTTCGCAGTCGAGCTAAAGGAAGCAAAGACTTCAGAACCAAGGTACGCAAGTTGATTCCTTGGATTTATCATGGCGGCGTGGTGGTACAGTTGCTTGCAGCGCCAGAGACCCGGGTTCAATCCCAATTATGGGTGCTGTCTGTACGGAGTTTGCACGTTCTCCCCTTGACCGTGTGTGGGTTTTTTTCCCCAAGATCTTGGATTTCCACCCAGGTTTGTAGGTTAATTGGCTTGGTATAAATGTAGCTAGTCGCTAGCGTGTGTGGGATGGCATTAGCGTTAGCGTGCGGGGATCGCTGGTTGGCGCCCACTCGGTGGGGCAAAGGGCCTGTTTCCATGCTGTATCTCTAAACTCCGCGCCGACCAGCGATTCCCCCACCCCCTCCCCGCACACGGACACTATCCTACACACACCAGGGACAAGTTTACATTTTATACCAAGCCACTTAACCTGTGCGTCTCTGGTGTGTAAGAGACAAGCCATTTAGAACGAAGATGAGGAAACACTTTTTTCTTACAGAGAGTGAGTGAGTCTGTGGAATTCTCTGCCTCAGAGGGCGGTGGAGGCCGGTTCTCTGGATACCTTCAAGAGAGAGCTAGATAAGGCTCTTAAAGATAGCGGAGTCAGGGGATATGGGGAGAAGGCAGGAACGGGGTACTGATTGGGGATGATCAGCCACGATCACATTGAATGGCGGTGCTGGCTCGAAGGGCCGAATGGCCTCTACTCCTGCACCTATTGGCTATTGTGTGGGAGGAAACGGAAGATCTCGGAGAAAACCCGCGCAGGTCACGGGGAGAAGGTGCAGACGTAATCGGGGTGGAATCCGGCTCTCTGGCGCCGTGGCAGCAACCATGATTTAGATGCCTCCCTGATTATGATCCGGGTTCCAATGAATAAAAAGGCTTTATGCCTCTCTTGTATACGTCTTATTTTTGTTCCCTTGAAACTATAAAGCCTTTCACCTTTGGCATTATGTTTAAATGTTGCTGAATCATTTGTCCAAATGGAGCTGGAAGGAATGGTTAGGTTAGCAACTCTTTTGTGCACAGTTTCGTAACAGGATAGTCTTGGGAGCGCTGTGGAGCTAAATCAGTGTGATGGGTTGTCGCGCTGATCCTCAGATTAATTTGACCTCTTTCAAGGAGATATTTTCCATTTTAGTGCCTAGTGCTTCAGCCTATAATACTGCCCATCTATCTCCATCAGTCTGCACAGTGATAACCTGATCTTTCTCATCCTCCAGTACAGAAAGGGCATATGATGGAAGAATGGTTGGATGACATATGATGAAAGAATGGGTTGACAGGGCTTGTATTCACTGGAATTTAGGATGAGAGGGAGATCTTATGGAAACATATACAATTCTTAAGGTATTGGACAGGCTAGATGCAGATAGGGCTCCTAAAAATAGCGGAGCCAGGGGATATGGGTAGAAGGAAGGAACAGGGTACTGATTGGGGATGATCAGACATGATCACATTGAATGACGGTGCTGGCTCGAAGGGCCGAATGGCCTACTCTTGCACCTATTGTCTATTGTCTATTAAAAATGTTCCGTATGTTGGGGGAGTCCAGAACCAGGGGCCACAGGTTAAGAATAAGGGGTAAGCCATTTAGAACGGAGACGAGGAAACACTTTTTCACACAGAGTGGTGAATCTGTGGAATTCTCTGCCTCAGAGGGTGGTGGAGGCCGGTTCTCTGGATACTTTCAAGAGAGAGCTAGATAGGGCTCTTAAAGATAGCGGAGTTAGGGGATATGGGGAGAAGGCAGGAACGGGGTACTGATTGAGGATGATCAGCCATGATCACATTGAATGGCGGTGCTGGCTCGAAGGGCCGAATGGCCTCTACTCCTGCACCTATTGTCTGTTGTCTATAAAAAATGTTCCATGTTGGGGGAGTCCAGAACCAGGTGCCACAGGTTAAGAATAAGGGGTAAGCCATTTAGAACGGAGATGAGGAAAAGCTTTTTCACCCAGAGAGTTGTGAAGCTGTGAAATTCTGTGCACTGTCTGTACGGAGTTTGCACGTACTCCGGTTTCCTCCCACATTGCAAAGACATGCAGGTTTGTAGGTTAAATGGCTTCTGCAAATTGTCCCTAGTGTGTAGGATAGAACTGATGTACGGGGTGATCGCTGGTCAGCACGGGCCAAAGGGCCTGTTTCCATGCTGTATCTCCAAGCTAAACTGTACTAAACTAAACTTCAGCGGTCAATAGATAATGGGCAATAGAACATATACTAGAATGTTGCCTTTACTAGAATGTTGCCTGGGTTTCAGCAACTAAGTTACAGAGAAAGGTTGAACAAGTTAGGGCTTTATTCTTTGGAGCGCAGAAGGTTAAGGGGGGACTTGATAGAGGTCTTTAAAATGATGAGAGGGATAGACAGAGTTGACGTGAAAAAGCTTTTCCCACTGAGAGTAGGGAAGATTCAAACAAGGGGACATGACTTGAGAATTAAGGGACTGAAGTTTAGGGGTAACATGAGGGGGAACTTCTTTACTCAGAGAGTGGTAGCTGTGTGGAATGAGCTTCCAGTGAAGGTGGTGGAGGCAGGTTCGTTTTTATCATTTAAAAATAAATTGGATAGTTATATGGATGGGAAGGGAATGGAGGGTTATGGTCTGGGTGCAGGTATATGGGACTAGGGGGGAATACGTGTTCGGCATGGACTAGAAGGGTCGAGATGGCCTGTTTCCGTGCTGTAATTGTTATATGGTTATATGGTTATACACACATATGGTCGATTAATAGACCATTATCTGCTTATTTATTGCTGTGTGTATTTATTTATACAATGGTATATGGACACACTGATCTGTTCTGTAGTCAATGCCTACTATGTTCTGTTGTGCTGAAGCAAAGCAAGAATTTCATTGTCCTATCTGGGACACATGACAATAAACTCTCTTGATTTGACTTGGTCTATAGACACGGTGAACTTTTATCTCCAGTTCTGTATTATGTTTACATATTCTGTTGTGCTGCAGCAAGGAAGAGTTTCATTCTCCAATCTGGAACACATGACAATAAAACTCTTGATTCTTAACAATAGGTGCAGGAGGAGGCCATTCGGCCCTTCGAGCCAGCACCGCCATTCAATGTGATCATGGCTGATCATCCACAATGAGTGGATACAGTGAAATGCCTCTTTTGCACGCAGTTGCACAGATAACCATGTACAGCGTTGCATGGGCTATCACCACCTCTACGAAACATTTTGACAGGTGCATGGATAGGACAGGTTTGGAGGGATATGGGCCAAGCGCAGGGGGCAGGTGGGACTGGTGTAGATAGGACATTGTTGGCCGGTGTGGGCACGTTGGGCCGAAGGGCCTGTTGTCACGCTGTACCACTCTATGACACTTTGACGATCGTACTTAAGTATAAGACTTCAGTTTAATGTCAGGTTGAGGTGTTGTCCCACTTGCATGCGACTGCATGTGTTTGGCGCGACCAAACGTAAGCGGCGTTCGCGCTAAGTTCGCGCTAAGTTCGTGCGTGACGTAATTTACGTCATACTCACCAATCAGCTGGGCAGGAGGCTGACTGTATTTGGGCGTCGCACGGCATCGGGCGGTGACGTCATCGTGCAACGTCATGCGCTAGGCGTACTCCGTCAAGACGCTGCGTACGACGTCAATGCGCCTGCAGGCCGATAGCGCACGGAATTTTCGGACAGTGCGGGATTTTCGGAGCCCCGCGCGATGTCGGGACCAGCCCCGCACAACTCCATATGCCTCCGCAATTGTAAGTGGGACCGGCCCCACGTGGCCCGTACGCCTCAAGCGACCACGTTTGGTCGCGCCAGATGCATGCAGTCGCATGCAAGTAGGACAGGCCCTTAAATTGTTTAAGAAGGAACTGCAGATGCAGTTCCATCGGGCCGAAACGTTGCCTATTTATTTCCTTCAGTCCATAGATGCTGCTGCACCCACTGAGTTTCTCCAGCATTTTAATCTACCTGCGAGACTAATTGTTGTGCCACCCCGACACAACTGCTGAATAACAATCCTTGTGATGTTTTGCTTTGGTAAAGGCTTCACATAATTGGAAATCATTGTTTGAATGTCATGTGTAAAACAGATTCCTCATTGCAGCTGACACATCAAACCTACCCACTGATAAACCATAAACTTCTTCAATGTGCATTTGGCAAAGTGGCTAATTTTCACATTAGCTTCACCATAATAAAAGAAGCAGACATTAGTTTAGCTCAGAGATACAGCGTGAAAACAGACCCTTCTGCCCACTGAGTCCGTGCCGCCCACCAATCACCCGTTGACACTAGTCCCATGGTATCTCACTTTGCCATCCAAGTTCAAGTTCAAGTGAGTTTATTGTCATGTGTCCCTGATAGGACAATGAAATTCTTGCTTTGCTTCAGCCCAACAGAACATAGTAGGCATTGACTACAGAACAGATCAGTGTGTCCATATACCATTATATAAATATACACACACATGAATAAATAAACTGATAAAGTGCAAATAACAGATAATGGACTATTAATGTTCAGAGTTTTGTCCGAGCCAGGTTTAATAGCCTGATGGCTGTGGGGAAGTAACTATTCCTGAACCTGGATGTTGCAGTCTTCAGGCTCCTGTACCTTCTACCTGAAGGTAGCAGGGAGATGAGTGTGTGGCCAGGATGGTGTGGGTCTTTGATGATGCTGCCAGCCTTATTGAGGCAGCGACTGCGATAAATCCCCTCGATGGAAGGAAGGTCAGAGCCGATGACGGACTGGGCAGTGTTTATTACTTTCTCTCCAGGGCGCTCAAGTTGACGAACCAAGCTACAATGCAACCGGTCAGCATGCTCTGTTAGGGGGCAATTTCACTAAGAGGGCCAACTAACCTACAAACCAGCAACTTCTTTGTAGTGTGGGAGGAAACCAGAGCACCTGGAGAAAACCCACGCGGTCACAGGGGAAAATGTACAAACTCGGTACAGACCGCACCCGTAGACAGGATCGAACCTGGGTCCCTGGTGCTATAAGTACAGGTGTCAGGGGTTATGGGGAGAGGGCAGGAGAATGGGGTTTAGTGGGAGTGATAGATCAGCCATGATTGAATGGTGGGGTAGACTTGAAGGGCCGAATAGCCTAAATCTACTCCTATTCCTCATGAGCTTATTAAACAGTGGCTGTAATGCTGCCATCACCATGTCTCCACTGTTCTGGTGTAAATAAACACTGCTGTCAGTGATAGAGACTTGGAAACTCATAGGTTCCTCCAGATTCACCATCCCACTTTGCAAAGACGTGCAGGTTTGTCAGTTAAGGCGATTGGCTTTTACATACGGCTCAGTGTCTTTGAGGCAGATGCCAACATACTTGAATTTTAAGGGAATTATAGAGTCATCGGGTCAGGCAGCATGAAACCAGGCCATTCGGCCCATCTAAGCTAGTCCCCTTCGCCTGCATTTGGCCCATATCCCTCGATAGAAACATAGAAATATAGAAAATAGGTGCAGGTGGAGGCCATTCGGTCCTTCGAGCCAGCACCGCCATTCATCAATGTGAATGAATGAATAAGTTTATAGGCCAAGTATATTCACATACAAGGAATTTGCCACGGTGCTCCACTCACAAGTAACAACACAACATACATTAAACAATTAAGAATGACACTAAAAACATTAAAAATAAAACATTACAGTTTAAACATGTGAATGAAATAAAATAGCGGAGCATAAGGAGGCTACAGATCTTTGGTTATTGAGTAGAGCTACTTGCTTGTGGTAAAAAAAAACTGTTTTTATGCCTGGCTGTGACGGCTTTGACAGTCCGGAGTCGCCTTCCCGAGGGAATGTGATCTTGGCTGATCATCCAGAATCAGTACCCCGTTCCTGCTTTCTCCCCATATCTCCTGATTCCATTAGCCCTAAGAGCTCTATATCTAACTCTCTCTTGAAAACATCTTCCTACCTACTGAGGAAGGGTCTTGATCCGAAACATCACCCATTCCTTCTCTCCAGAGATGCTGCCTGTCCCCCTGAGTTACTCCAGCATCTTCCCATCCACACTACTCCAAACTCTCCCCATCCCTGAGCCTGTCCCAGTGTATCTGCAAATGCTGTTATAGTTCCTGCTTCAATACCTCCTCTGGCAGCTAGTTCCAGAAATGCTTTTTTTCAGCATTTTTCTGCCAACAGGTGTGTGCTGTTAATTCCAGATGGATGTGGCCACTAAAGTCACAGCTCATCCTGATGGTCTACTGATAATTCTGCTCCAAAGTGAGCAGATTTAACCCATTCACTTTAATTTCCCACTCAGCTTGGACTGCAGTGGTGTATCCCAGGTTGGTAAATAGCAGAGCAGCCCATTGCATGGGGAATAGGTTGATAATGACAGTAGCAAATTGTAGCCCTGTCCCACGGTACGAGTTCATTCCAAGAGCTCTCACGAGTTTTGAAAAAAAATCAAACTCGTGGTAAGCACGGAGAATGAACATAGCGGGTACGTCGGAGCTCGGGGACGTCTCTTAGCGCTAACGGCAGGTACTCGGGAAGACTCGTGAAGATTTTTCAACATGTTACCCTCTGATCCCCTTAGGCACAAGGGCCACATCTAACTCCCTCTTAAATATAGCCAATGAACTGGCCTCGACTACCCTCTGTGGCAGAGAGTTTCACCACTCTCAGTGTGAAAAACGTTTTTCTCATCTCGGTTTTAAAGGATTTCCCCCTTATCCTTAAGCTGTGACGCAGGTTATAAAGATATAACCTGCTCCAAAGTTCTCGAAGTGGCTTGGTTGGCAGATAGACTTACTGTGCAATGAAGAACCTAAAGATCCTACTTCCTGTCCAATGAACTTTCTTGGAGTAAATAAAGTGTAGATGATGGAAATATATTAAAAAAAACAAAAAATGTTGGGAAAACAGGGCCAACATCTCAGATCAGGACTCAGGAAGCAAGAGTGTTTAATATTCATGTGTATCAATAACAAAACAATGAAATTCCTACTTGAAAAGATTGTGACCTTTTAATAGGACATAAAGCTGGAATTGATGCTGTCTGAGCTATAAAGGCAATTTATAGTTCAATTAAGAATTTTAAATGACATTTGTACAGATACAAAGTGTAGGAAGGATTTAGAGGGCCACGGGCCAAATGCAGGCAAATGGGACAAGCCCTACTTGGACAGTATAGACAAGATGGGTCGAAGGGCCTGTTTCCATGCTGTATCAGTCCATACTGGTCCGCTCAATGTCGCCATGATTTTCTCTCATCCCTGTCCAAGTGTCTTTTAAAGGTGGACAAAAATGCTGGAGAAACTCAGCGGGTGAGGCAGCATCTATGGACTGAAGGAATAGGTGACGTTTCGGGTCGAGACCCTTCTTCAGACTGATGTGGGGGGCGGGAAGACGAAAGGATGAGGCGGAGACAGTGGGCTGTGGGAGAGCTGGGAAGGATAGGGGAAGGAGGGAGAAAGCAGGGACTACCTGAAATTGGAGAAGTCAATGTTCATACCGCTGGGGTGTAAACTACCCAAGCGAAATATGAGGTGCTGCTCCTCCAATTTGTGGTGGGACTCACTCTGGCCATGGAGGAGACCCAGGACAGAGAGGTCGGATTGGGAATGGGAGGGGGAGTTGAAGTGCTGAGCCACCGGGAGCTTTGATTTTTCCAGCATATAACCATATAACAATTACAGCATGGAAACAGGCCATCTCGGCCCTACAAGTCCATGCCGACACAACTTTTTTTCCCTTAGTCCCACCTGCCTGCACTCATACCATAACCCTCCATTCCCTTCTCATCCATATGCCTATCCAATTTATTTTTAAATGATACCAACGAACCTGCCTCCACCACTTCCACTGGAAGCTCATTCCACACCGCTACCACTCTCTGAGTAAAGAAGTTCCCCCTCATGTTACCCCTAAACTTCTGTCCCTTAATTCTGAAGTCATGTCCTCTTGTTTGAATCTTCCCTATTCTCAAAGGGAAAAAGCTTGTCCACACCAACTCTGTCTATCCCTCTCATCATTTTAAAGACCTCTATCAAGTCCCCCCTTAACCTTCTGCGCTCCAGAGAATAAAGACCTAGCTTATTCAACCTATCTCTGTAACTTAGTTGTTGAAACCCAGGCAACATTCTAGTAAATCTACCCAAGCATCTGCAGTTCTCTCTTAAACAAGAGTCTATTAAATGTTGTTATAGTACCTGGTTCAAGTACAGGGCCTGTCTCACTTACGCAATTCTTTCGGCGACTTGCCGGCATCCATCATGGTCACAGCAGGCCGCCGAACATGTTCAACATGTCGAAAATCCAGCGGATCAAACCTGGGTCTCTGGCGTTATGAGGCAGCCACACTACCTGCTGCTCCACTGTGTTCCACTCATCAATGTTCAACCGCAGACAACATCTGAGCTGTTAATGGAGCTGTAAAGGGTTAGAAAATAGGACAGGTTTGTGTTTCCCCATCCAGTTATTATCGATTGGCTTCTATTGGAAATATCGTTTATGGTTAAGACTCTTGGACTTTAGTTTCTGAGTTTTTGTTATAGTGCAGGGTACTGATTGGGGATGATCAGCCATGATCACATTGAATGGCGGTGCTGGCTCGAAGGGCCGAATGGCCTACTCCTGCACCTATTGTCTATTGTCTATTTGTCCTTTGACAACAGAGAACAGAGAATTTGAAATGTGTGATGGTGAATCTGGAGGAACTTGTGAGTTTCCAAGTCTCTATCACTGACAGCAGTGTTTATTTACACCAGAACAGCGGAGACATGGTGGTGCAGCTGTAGAGACGCTGTCTAATAAGGTCATAAGCTCATGAGGAATAGGAGTAGATTTAGGCCATTCAGTCCTTCAAGTCTACCCCACCATTCAATCATGGCTGATCTATCACTGCTTCCTGATCCCATTCTCCTGCCCTCTCCCCATAACCCCTGACACCTGTACTTATAGCACCAGGGACCCAGGTACGATCCTGTCTACGGGTGCGGTCTGTACCAAGATTGTACGTTTTCCCCTGTGACCGTGTGGGTTTTCTCCAGGTGCTCTGGTTTCCTCCCACACTCCAAAGAAGTTGCTGGTTTGTAGATTAGTTGGCCCTCTTAGTGAAATTGCCCCCTAACAGGGCTTTCGAGCCAGCACTGCCCTTCAATGTGATCATGGCTGATCATCCCCAATCAGTACCCCGTTCCTGCCTTCTCCCCATATCCCCTGACTCCGCTATCTTTAAGAGCCCTATCTAGCTCTCTCTTGAAAGTACCCAGAGAACTTGCCTCCACCGCCCTCTGAGGCAGAGAATTCCACAGACTCCCAACTCTCTGTGAGAAAAAGTGTTTCCTCGTCTCCGTTCTAAATGGCTTACCCCTTATTCGTAAACTGTGTGACCCCTGGTTCTGGACTCCCCAACATCGGGAACATGTTTCCTGCCTCTGGTGTGTCCAAACCCTTAATAATCTTATCTGTTTCAATAAGATACCCTCTCATCCTTCTAAACTCCAGAGTGTACAAGCCCAGCTGCTCCATTCTCTCAGCATATGACAGTCCCGCCATCCCGGGAATTAACCTGGTGAACCTACGCTGCACTCCCTCAATAGCAAGAACATGTTTCCTGCCTTTAGCGTGTCCTATATTTGAATGGCGGTGCTGGCCCGTAGCTACTCCTGCATCTATTTTCTACGTTTCGATGTTTCTATATCCCTGGCCCTTGCTGTCGTCCTGAGGGTTTGCGATGTATTTTTGACAACAGATAATGTGCATTCCACCAGCGCTAATTGATGGCAATGGTTTAACTGTGGTTTGAGAGCTGTTATTGATATATTCACAGATAGAGCTGTATCTTGAATTGTTAATGGGTCTATGTGACTCATTGTGTGAACACACAGACCAAACAGTGTTGGAGTCACTGATATTATTCAAGATTAGATTGCCGCTTAATCTACTCTGCTCTTTAGCACCAGTCCAGTCAGTGCCCAGATTAACATAATCCTAACTAGTTCCACTGTCGACCTGGTGAGTTTCATTGTCCGTTTAACTTGTTCTCCTAAAATCATTCTTATAGAAACTTACAAAATTCTTAAGGGGTTGGACAGGCTAGATGCAGGAAGATTGTTCCCGATGTTAGGGAAGTCCAGGACAAGGGGTCACAGCTTAAGGATAAGGGGGAAATCCTTTAAAACCGAGATGAGAAGAACTTTTTTCACACAGAGAGTGGTGAATCTCTGGAACTTTCTGCCACAGAGGGTAGTCAAGGCCAGTTCATTGGCTATATTTAAGAGGGAGTTAGATGTGGCCCTTGTGGCTAAGGGGATCAGAGGGTATGGAGAGAAGGCAGGTATGGGATACTGAGTTGGATGATCAGCCATGATCATATTGAATGGCGGTGCAGGCTCGAAGGGCCGAATGACCTACTCCTGCACCTAATTTCTATGTTTCTATGTTTCTATAAGCGATGGGGAACAGAATTAGGCCATTCGGCCCATCAAGTCTACTCCACCATTCAATCATGGCTGATCTATCTCTCCCTCTTTAAGGGCCTGTCACACTTTCACAACCTAATTTTCGGCCTTTTTTTACTCACACCCCTCTCCCACCCCCCCCCCAAGAAAAAAGCACCCAAAAAAAATAATATATGATCTTGAGTGAGATTGCAAAATTAAGGTAGGTTTTAGAGCTATTATATTTTCTCCTCCATATGAATAATATCAAACAATTGGAAAACTGCTTTCTTTTCCTTGTAAACTATACTGAAAAATATGAATTCCATAGTTTGTGACATAAATTACACATTTGGAAAGTGGTGAAATCATTGGCCAAAGTCAGCATGGATTTACGAAAGGTAAATCATGTCTGACAAATCTTATAGAATTTTTCGAGGATGTAACTAGTAGCGTGGATAGGGGAGAACCAGTGGATGTGGTGTATCTGGACTTCCAGAAGGCTTTCGACAAGGTACCACATGAGAGATTAGTATACAAACTTAAAGTACACGGTATTGGGGGTTCAGTATTGATGTGGATAGAGAAATGGCTGGCAAACAGGAAGCAAAGAGTAGGAGTAAACGGGTCCTTTTCACAATGGCAGGCAGTGACTAGTGGGGTACCGCAAGGTTCAGTGCTGGGACCCCAGCTATTTACAATATATATTAATGACCTGGATGAGGGAATTGAAGGCAATATCTCCAAGTTTGCGGATGACACTAAGCTGGGGGGCAGTGTTAGCTGTGAGGAGGATGCTAGGAGATTGCAAGGTGACTTGGATAGGCTGGGTGAGTGGGCAAATGTTTGGCAGATGCAGTATAATGTGGATAAATGTGAGGTTATCCATTTTGGTGGCAAAAACAGGAAAGCAGACTATTATCTAAATGGTGGCCGACTAGGAAAAGGGGAGATGCAGCGAGACCTGGGTGTCATGGTACACCAGTCATTGAAAGTAGGCATGCAGGTGCAGCAGGCAGTGAAGAAAGCGAATGGTATGTTAGCTTTCATAGCAAAAGGATTTGAGTATAGGAGCAGGGAGGTTCTACTGCAGTTGTACAGGGTCTTGGTGAGACCACACCTGGAGTATTGCCTACAGTTTTGGTCTCCAAATCTGAAGAAGGACATTATTGCTGTAGAGGGAGTGCAGAGAAGGTTCACCAGACTGATTCCTGGGATGTCAGGACTGTCTTATGAAGAAAGACTGGATAGACTGGGGGCAAATATGCATCAAGCCGATAGCGTAATCGTTAAAGAGTTACAAGATAGCTTAATTGATAAAGAGCTGAGAAGAGGAATCGGAGCTGCCAAGGGAAGGTACTCTGAGAAGTTGAGGAGCAAGTTCTCAGCTAGTGACTCTTCTTCAGTTTGGAAGGGCATGCAAGAAATCACCAGCTATAAGAGGAAAGCCCCCCCGCTCTTTGGGCAATCGTCAGCTGACGAACGACGTGAATGAGTTTTACTGCAGGTTTGAAAATCAGAAACGTAACCCTGGTACCCCCTCCCCAACAAACACAGCCAGACCCCAGTCTGCAAAGAATGGACCCTGCACCCTCTCCTTCCCATTCACCACCTCACACCTACTTAAGGCAAGACTCCAGTATGGACCCTTTCCCACCCCAACCAACACTTCACACCCACTCACAGCCTGACCTCAGTCTGCAAAGACTGGGCCCTTCTACACCCACCCCACTCCAATCACCACTTCACACGCAATTACTAGTTTTTAACCAGTCCCTGCTTGCTTCAAAGTCTCCACTATTGTCCCTGTACCCAAAGAGGTAAGGATTACTGGTCCAAAGGACTACAGGCTTGTCGCACTGACCTCTGTAGTCATGAAGACCGATGAAAGGCTTGTGCTGGCCAAGCTGAAAAATATCACAATCCCTCTGCTGGACCCTCTGCATTTTGCATATTGGGTCAATAGATCTGTGGATGATGCAGTCAATCTGGGACTGCACTTCATCCTCCAGCACCTAGACCGCCAGGGAACCTATGCGAGGATTTTGTTTGTTGATTTTAGCTCTGCATTCAACACCATTGTGCCAGAGCTACCACGCTCCAAACTCTCTGAGTTGACTGTGCCTGAACCCCTCTGTCGGTGGATCACCAGCTTTCTGACGGACAGGAAGCAGCATGTGAGGTGGGAATGCATATCTCGGACCCGCAAACGCTCAGCATAGGAGCATCGCAAGATGCGTATTCTCCCCCTCCTCTACTCTCGCCACACCAATGACTGCACCTCCACAGACACCTTTGTCAAGCTTCTCAAGTTTGCCAATGACACAACCCTGATTGGACTGATCCAGGATGGGGATCTCTGTACTATTTTCAGTTTGACATCTTTCCTATAACATGGTGCCCAGAACTGAACACAATATTCTAAATGCAGTCTCGCCAACGTCGTATACAACTGCAACATGACCTCACAACTTCTATACTCAATACTCTGACTGATGAAGGCCAAAGTGCCAAAATACTTTTTGACCACCTGATATACCTGCGGCACGACCTTCAAGGAACCATGCAACCATCAACCATTCCTCTGCCCACCTGGCTAATTGACCCAGTTCCTGCTGCAATCTTTCACAACCATCTTCACTATCTGCAAAACCGCTCACTTCTGTATCATCAGCAAACTTGCTAATCTTGCCCTGTTCTGTGACGTTTTACAGAGTGCTGGAGTAACTCAGCGGGTCGGGCTGAGTAAGGAGGTTGGGAGGTCATGTTGCAGTTGTTGAGGCCGCATTCAGAGTATTGTGTTCAGTTCTGGGCACCATGTTATAGGAAAGATGTCATCAAACTGGAAAGGGTACAGTGAAGATTTATGAGGATGTTGCCAGGACTAGAGGGCCAGAGCTATAGGGAGAGGTTGAGTAGGCTGGGACTATTTCATCGAGTGCAGGAGGATGAGGGATGATCTAATAGAGGTGTATAAAATCATGATTTGAATAGATATGGCTGAGTCTTTTGCCCAGAGTAAGTGAATCGAGGAGCAGAGGACATAAGTTTAAGGTGAACGGCAAAAGATTTAATAGGAATCTGTGTGGTATGTTTTTCACACAAAGGGTGGTAGGTGTATGGAACAAGCTGCCCGAGGAGGTAGTTGAAACATAGAAACATAGAAATTAGGTGCAGGAGTAGGCCATTCGGCCCTTCGAGCCTGCACCGCCATTCAATATGATCATGGCTGATCATCCAACTCAGTATCCCATACCTGCCTTCTCTCCATACCCCCTGATCCCCTTAGCCACAAGGGCCACATCTAACTCCCTCTTAAATATAGCCAATGAACTGGCCTCAACTACCCTCTGTGGCAGAGAGTTCCAGAGATTCACCACTCTCTGCGTGAAAAAAAGTTCTTCTCATCTCGGTTTTAAAGGATTTCCCCTTTATCCTTAAGCTGTGACCCCTTGTCCTGGACTTCCCTAACATCGGGAACAATCTTCCTGCATCTAGCCTGTCCAACCCCTTAAGAATTTTGTAAGTTTCTATAAGATCCCCTCTCAATCTTCTAAATTCTAGAAAGTATAAACCAAGTCTATCCAGTCTTTCTTCATAAGACAGTCCTGACATCCCAGGAATCAGTCTGGTGAACCGTCTCTGCACTCCCTCTATGGCAATAATGTCCTTCCTCAGATTTGGAGACCAAAACTGTACGCAATACTCCAGGTGTGGTCTCACCAAGACCCTGTACAACTGCAGTAGAACCTCTCTGCTCCTATACTCAAATCCTTTTGCAATGAAAGCTAACATACCATTCGCTTTCTTTACTGCCTGCTGCACCTGCATGCCTACCTTCAATGACTGGTGTACCGTGACACCCAGGTCTCGCTGCATCTCCCCCTTTCCCAATCGGCCACCATTTAGATAATAGTCTGCTTTCCTGTTTTTGCCACCAAAATGGATAACCTCACATTTATCCACATTATACTGCATCTGCCAAACATTTGCCCACTCACCCAGCCTATCCAAGTCACCCTACAGTCTCCTAGCATCCTCCTCACAGCTAACACTGCCCCCCAGCTTAGTGTCATCCGCAAACTTGGAGATATTGCCTTCAATTCCCTCATCCAGATCATTTAATATATATTGTAAATAGCTGGGGTCCCAGTACTGAGCCTTGGGGTACCCCACTAGTCACTGCCTGCCATTGTGAAAAGGACCCGTTTACTCCTACTCTTTGCTTCCTGTTTGCCAGCCAGTTCTCTATCCACATCAATACTGAACCCCCAATGCCTTGTGCTTTAAGTTTGTATACTAATCTCTTATGTGGGACCTTGTCGAAAGCCTTCTGGAAGTCCAGATACACCACTTCCACTGGTTCTCCCCTATCCACGCTACTAGTTACATCCTCGAAAAATTCTATAAGATTCGTCAGACATGATTTACCTTTCGTAAATCCATGCTGACTTTGTCCAATGATTTCACCACTTTCCAAATGTGCTGCTATCCCATCTTTAATAACTGACTCTAGCAGTTTCCCCACTACCGATGTTAGACTAACTGGTCTGTAATTCCCCATTTTCTCTCTCCCTCCCTTCTTAAAAAGCGGGGTTACGTTTGCTACCCGCCAATCTTCAGGAACTACTCCAGAATCTAAAGAGTTTTGAAAGATTATTACTAATGCATCCACTATTTTTGGAGCTACTTCCTTAAGTACTCTGGGATGCAGCCTATCTGGCCCTGGGGATTTATCGGCCTTTAATCCATTCAGTTTACCCAACACCACTTCCCGGCTAACCTGGATTTCACTCAATTCCTCCAACTCCTTTGACCCGCGGTCCCCTGCTATTTCCGGCAAATTATGTATGTCTTCCTTAGTGAAGACGGAACCAAAGTAGTTATTCAATTGGTCCGCCATATCCTTGTTCCCCATGATCAATTCACCTGTTTCTGACTGCAAGGGACCTACATTTGTTTTAACTAATCTCTTTCTTTTCACATTGAGGCAGGGACTATCGCAACATTTAAGAAACAGTTAGACAGGTACATGGATAGGGCAGGTTCGGAGGGATATGGATCAAACGTGGGCAGGTGGGACTAGTGCAGATGGGACATGCTGGGCCGAAGGGCCTGTTTCCACACTGTATCACTCTATGACTATCTTTCCCTCTCAAACCCATTCTCCTGCCTTCTCCCCATTACCTCTGGCACCCGTATCAATCAAGAATCTATCAATCTCCTCCTGAAAAATGTCCATTGACTTGACCTCCACAGCTGTCTGTGGCAATGAATTCCACAGTTCACCACCCTCTGACTTAAGAAATTCCTGCTCATCTCCTTCCTAAAGGAATGTCTTTTAATTCTGAGGCTGTGGCCACTGGTCCTAGACTCTCCCACTAGTGGAAACATCCTCTCCAAATCCACTCCATCCAGGTTTTTACCAGGCTGGGACAGACGACAACAGCTTCACACTGTGTCCCAAACCTTGTGTCCTGTCCTGCATCACCCAAGGCAGCAGAGATATTATCGGAGAGGGTAAGCACCGTAACAAAGTAGCTCACGATGGTTTGGGTAACATTCAGGAATATCGATGCATGTCACCATGAATATTTCTGAAGAACGGTCTTGACCCGAAATATAATCTATACCATTTCTCCAGAGATGCTGCCTGACCCACTGAGTTACCCCAGCACTGTGTGACATGTCATCGATCAATGTTCTCCACAGATGCTGCCTGACCCACTGAGTTACTCCAGCACTCTGTGAAACGTCGCCTATTCATATTCTCCGCAGATGCTGCCTGACCCACTGAGTTACCCCAGCACTTTGTGACTATTTTCCCTTCACCCATCTGCCCAAGCCCACTCTTCCCGTTCCTTTCCTATGTTCCTTTCCACCCATAAACCTCTCTCTGCCTTTACATTTCACTCTTCTTTCAAATCTGCTCTACTTATCTACATGCATGTTTCTACTTCACTTTTTAGTTATAGAATGATGCAGTGTGGAAACAGGCCCTTCAGCCCAACTTGCCCACACCGACCAACATGTCCCATCTAAACTAGTCCCACTTACACGCGTTTGGCCCATATCCATCTAAATCTGTCCTATCCATGTACATGTCCAAATGTCTCTTAAACAGTAGGATCGTCCCAGCCTTAACTACCTCCTCTGGCAGCTCGTTCCATACACCCAGCACCCTTTGTGTGAAAAAGCTACCTTTCAGGTTCCTGTTAATTTTTGAAAATTGGTCATAAATTTGGTGAGAAAATGCTCCAAAATAAGGCTCAGAATGCATCAGAGAGCATCTAAAAACCCCGGCATCGAGGGACTTCACGCTTCACGCACGTGATGTGCGCAGCGCGCATGTTATTTCACATTAAGTTTTTTGCAATCGTGTCATGCCACCCCCCTTTTTGAAAAGCTTCGTGCGGGCCTGTTACTCGTGGACATTTTTCATCAGGCTAGAAAAACGCCCCGACCTACTTGATGCCACGAGTGCCTACGACCAGCATCACGACCTACCTACGATCTCGTGACGAGTATGAGTCGAGGGCAAACTCGGCAGAGGTCGTGAATTTAAGTCGTGAAAGTGGGACAGGGCCCTTAACCCCATTCCCCTGCCTTCTCCCCATAAACCCTAACACCCATAGTAATGAAAAATATATCTATCTCTGCCTTAAAAATATCCACTGACTTGACCTCCACTGTGACAAAGAATTCCACAGATTCACCACCCCGTGACCACAGACATTTCTCCTCTTCTCCTTGCTAAAAGAACGTCCTTTAATTCTGAGGCTTTGACCTCTAGTCCGGGAGGTCATTTGTTCTATATCTCTCCACATCACCATCTATATCTCTCGTTTCTCTTTCCCCCGACTCTCTGTCTTAGGAAGGGCCTCGACCAGAAACGTCATCCATGCCTTCTCTCCAGAGATGCTGCCTGTCCCGCTGAGTTACTCCAGCACTCTGTGTCTATCTTCGGTTTAAACCAGCATCTGCAGTCCATCCAACATTCCTTAACATGACCTTTATCAGCTTGGTAACATTTTCCGAATTTGGTTCTGGGTTTTTGACCGGAAGAAAGACCAAGTGGATGTGAGTTTCCTTAACCCTCTCCACCCCAGGAATCACGGCTTGTAAGTGGAGCGTTGCAGTGATATGGAAGTGATATGAGGACTGCGCGGCACGGTGGCGCAGCTGGTAGTACTGATGCCTCACCGTGGCATAGTCAGCTATTCATACAGCATGGAAACAGGCCCTTCAGCCCAATTTTCCCATCCCGCCCAACGTGCCCCAACTGCACTAGTCCCACCTGCCCATGTTTAGTCCACACCCCTCTAAACCTCATCCTAACTAACACTGGTGTCACTTTGGTAGAGTTGCTACCTCACAGCGCCAGGGACACGGGTTCGATCCTGACCTCGGGTGCTGTCTGTGTTCAGTGTAGTTTTTTGTCACGTGTACCAAGGGGTACACGGACGGGACGTGGAAGGACGGGAAGCCAAAGCGACGAAGTGGAAGCCAAATAACCGAATGGGCGCTAGGCCCAAAAGCCAAATAACGGACATGACGTCTCTGGGGGCGGGGTTTATCAGTGATTGGTCCAGACCCTCCCTCGTCCATCACATCACTGGCCGGGGGAGACGGGGGGGATTTTAATTTCCTTCGCTGATTTTGGAACATAGAAACATAGAAATTAGGTGCAAGAGTAGGCCATTCGGCCCTTCGAGCCAGCACCGCCATTCAATATGATCATGGCTGATCATCCAACTCAGTATCCTGTACCTGCCTTCTCTCCATACCCACTGATCCCTTTAGCCACAAGGGCCACATCTAACTCCCTCTTAAATATAGCCAATGAACTGTGGCCTCTACTACCTTCTGTGGCAGAGAGTTCCACAGAGGATTATTTTTGTAAGCGGTGATCTAACAGAGCGCTTGGGATTAAGAAGCTGAAATCTCTCTCTCTCTCTCGTTCCCGTCCCCGGAGACGTGTTGCCCGTTATTTGGCTTTTCGCCGTTGCGCCCGTTCGGTATCTTGGCTTCCGCTTCTCGTCCTTCGACCCTCCCCGTCCGCGCACGTGCGCCGAGGTACCGTGTAAAGCTTCTTGTTGCGTGCGTGCGTGTGTGCCAGTCAGCGGAAAGACAACACATGATTACAATCGAGCCGTTCACGGTGTTTAGATACATGATGAGGGAATAAGGTTTAGTGAAGAAATGTTGCTGCCGGAGTAGAGGTTTAAGAGTGCGCTGCCATTGTAATATGTGGTTGTAGATCTGCCTCTGTGGCCAGCACGCAAATAGTCGCCAGGGCTGGCCGCCATCTTGCTGTAAGAGATTAATTTAGGAAGGAGATGGGGGCGGTGAGTCTGTGGAATTCATTGTCACAGAGGGTTGTGGAGGTCACGTCAATGGATATTTTTAAGGCGGAGATACAATCGATAGATTCTTGATTAGTACGGGTGTCAGGGGTTATGGGGAGAAGGCAGGAGAATGGGGTTGGGACGGAAAGATAGATCAGCCATGATTGAATGGCGGAGTAGGCCTAATTCTGTTCCTAAATTAAGAAAAAAACAGACTCTATTACGGGTGGCACAGCGGTAGAAACATAGAAACATAGAAATTAGGTACAGGAGTAGAGGCCATTCGGCCCTTCGAGCCTGCACCGCCATTCAATATGATCATGGCTGATCATCCAACTCAGTATCCCGTACCTGCCTTCTCTCCATACCCTCTGATCCCCTTAGCCACAAGGGCCACATCTAACTCCCTCTTAAATATAGCCAATGAACTGGCCTCAAACTACCCTCTGTGGCAGAGAGTTCCAGAGATTCACCACTCTCTGTGTGAAAAAAAGTTCTTCTCATCTCGGTTTTAAAGGATTTCCCCTTATCCTTAAACTGTGACCCCTTGTCCTGGACTTCCCCAACATCGGGAACAATCTTCCTGCATCTAGCCTGTCCAACCCCATAAGAATTTTGTAAGTTTCTATAAGATCCCCCCTCAATCTTCTAAATTCTAGAGAGTACAAACCAAGTCTATCCAGTCTTTCTTCATAAGACAGTCCTGACATCCCAGGTAGAGTTTCCGCCATACGGCAAAATGCAGCTCCAGAGATCCGGGTTCGAACCCGACTACGGGCGCTGTCTGGACGGAGTTTGTACGATCCCCCCTCGTGACCTGCGTGGGTTTTCTCCGAGATCTTCAGTTTTCACCCACACTCCAAAGACGTACAGATTTGTAGGTCAATTGGTTTGGTGTATGTGTAATAAATCCTCCCTGATGTGTGTGTGTGTGTGTGTAGGGTAGTGTTAGTGTGCGGGGATCGCTGGTCGGCGCGGACTCGATGAGCTGAAGGGCTGGTTGCACGATGTATCTCTCAACTAAACTAAACTATAGTCTACGGCCAGGATATCTAAATAAAATTACCTGGGAGCTGCAGGCTATATTCTGTAAGCTTCCTCATGGTTTACTCTGCTTTGATAAATCTCTTATTTCTACAATGCTGGCAGATCTAAATGGTGTATCATGAGCAGGTCATTCTATGTACCTTCTTAACTATATCCCATTTAATCCTGTTAGCCAACGTATTAAAACCTAATGCTGTCTCCATGTCAGATCCCCTGTCTGCTCAACTCGCTAACCTGCAGCGGCCACTTTCATAACTTCATAAGTGATAGAAGCAGAATTAGGCCATTCAGCCCATCAAGTCTACTCCACCATTCAATCATGGCTGATCTATCTCTCCCTCCCAACCCCAATCTCCTGCCCTCTCCCCAAAACCCCAGACATCCGTACTAATCAAGAATCCATCTATCTCTGCTTTAAATATATCGACTGACTTGGACTCCACAGCCTTCTGTGGCAATGAATTCCACAGATGCAATAGACAATAGACAATAGGTGCAGGAGTAGTTCGTTCGGCCCTTCGAGCCAGCACCGCCATTCAATGTGATCATCCCCAATCAGTACCCCGTTCCTGCCTTCTCCCCATATCCCCTGACTGCTATTTTTAAGAGCCCTATCTAGCTCTCTCTTGAAAGTATCCAGAGAATCTGCCTCCACTGCCCTCTGAGGCAGAGAATTCCACAGACTCACCACTCTCTGTGATGCTCCACTAAGGTCAGCCATCGTCCTCCGCCTGTTCCACCGTTGAGGTCTTGGTCGGATTGCTCTTTGTCAGAGACCTCCCCCTCGACCTTACCGCCATGGGTGGCCCTACCAGGTCGGTTGGCAGCCCGGCCAGCTGTCCGACCTTCGGACCTTCGCTTACCGCCGACACCACCACCGCCCCTCCTTCTCACGGCCGATCATCGGTTCACGGGTTGGACGGGGCGCCGGACTTTGCGCGCGGCCCGGGGCAAAACTCCTCAGCTGGCCCGCCGGCTGGGCTTTGTGTACAGTCCAGCACCCGGGGCCAACTCATCATTCACCCAGACACGGCCCAGTCGGTCAACGAATTGTCGTCGGGAATTTGTCCCTTTGTCCCTTATTTGGGAGTGAGAACGTTGGCGACCCAAGCTACATGACTTCCCAACTTCTATACTCACTGAACATGTTGCAACATAAGCAATTAGACACTCAGCAAATGCAATGGCCACTCTTGCCCCCCCCCATTAAAATGGGGTTTGTGGAGCTGTGCTGGGCAAATCACCTTGCCAGAGAGGGTCCCAAGCTTCAAAGATTGGAAAAATTATTTTCTCTAAAAACAAAATCTAGCTGGAAAAAGTACCGAGAAGATTTACAAGGATGTGAGAATTGATTTGTGAATTAAGGGACTGAAGTTTAGGGGTAACATGAGGGGGAACTTCTTTACAGAGATAGGTTGAATAAGTTAGGTCTTTATTTTCTGGAGCACAGAAGGTTAAGGGGGGACTTGATAGAGGTCTTTAAAATGATGAGAGGGATAGACAGAGTTGATGTGGACAAGCTTTTCCCTTTGAGAATAGGGAAGATTCAAACAAGAGGACATGACTTCAGAATTAAGGGACAGACATTTAGGGGTAACATGAGGGGGAACTTCTTTACGCAGAGAGTGGTGGCGGTGTGGAATGAGCTCCCAGTGGAAGTGGTGGAGGCAGGTTCATTGGTATCATTTAAAAATAAATTGGATAGGCATATGGATGAGAAGGGAATGGAGGGTTATGGTATGAGTGCAGGCAGGTGGGACTAAGGGAAAAAAAGTTGTTCGGCACGGACTTGTAGGGCTGAGATGGCCTGTTTCCGTGCTGTAATTGTTATATGTTTTTATGGTTTACTCAGAGAATGGTAGCTGTGTGGAATGAGCTTCCAGTGGAAGTGGTGGAGGCAGGTTCGATTTTATCATTTAAAAATAAATTGGATAGGTATATGGACGGGAGAGGAATGGAGGGTTATGGTCTGAGTGCAGGTAGATGGGACTAGGTGAGAGTAAGTGTTCGGCACGGACTAGACGGGCCGGGTGGCCTGTTTCTGTGCTGTAATTGTTATATGGTTTGATGGATGTTGCCAGGACTAGAGGGTGTGAGCTTCAGGGAGAGGTTGAGCAGGCTGGGTCTCTATTCCTTGGAGTGCAGGTGGATGAGGGGTGACCTTATAGAGATGTACAAAATCATGAGAGGAATAGATCGGGTAGATGCACAGAGTCTCTTGCCCAGAGTAGGGGAATCGAGGACCAGAGGGCATAGGTTCAAGGTGAAGAGGAAAGGATTGAATAGGAATCTGTGGGGTAACCTTTTGACACAGAGGGTGGTTGGTGTATGGAACGAGCTGCCAGGGGAAGTAGTTGAGGCAGTTTGACAGGCACATGGATAGGACAGATTTAGAGGGATATGGGCCAAATGTGGGCAGGTGGGACTAGTGTAGCTGGGACATGTTGGCTGGTGCAGGCAAGTTGGGCCAAAGGGCCTGTTTCCACACTGTAGGGCTATCTATGACTCTAAATGTAGCCTCACCAATGTTGTATACAACTGCCACGTGACCTCCCAATGTCTCTGCTCGGAGGAAGGTGGATTTAAGGCTTCAGACTAGTTTCGATCGGATGATTTGAGCTGAGCATCTGTAGGGGCCGTGTCGTCTAATTCTGTTCCTGTTAGTCGTGTTCCATCGATGTTGAATCGTTGATGCCTCTGTTGTGCAAAGTGCCGCAACAAAAACCTGATTGTCACTAATGGGTCTGAGTCACCGGGAAACAGGAAATGTAATAAATAGAAAATTATATTATCTGTGTCATGCAGTCAAAAAACTGACCGTTTCCCCCTCAAGGTATGAGATGACTAGTGTTGCCAACGGTCCCGTATTAGCCGGGACATCCAGTTTCTTGGGCTCAATTGGGACGGCCCTTGTCCCGTATTTGACCGCTACTACTCGAGTCGTGTCGGAGCGCCGCGTCCGGTCCCCGCCTCACCCGTCCCGATGTAGTGCAGCCCATGGAGTGCAGCAGCAGCAGCAGCAGCAGCACCTCGCCCGTGGCCCCGTCGGTCGGTCGGCAGCCCGGCCAGCTGTCCGACCTTCGGACCTTCGCTTACCGCCGACACCACCACCACCCCTCCTTCTCACGGCCGATCATCGGTTCACGAGTTGGACGGGGCGCCGGACTTTGCGCGCGGCCCGGGCCAAAACTCCTCAGCTGGCCCCGCCGGCTGGGCTTTGTGTACAGTCCAGCACCCGGGGCCAACTCATCATTCACCCAGACACGGCCCAGTCGGTCAACGAATTGCCGTGGGGAATTTGTCCCGTATTTTGAACTTTTGTCCCTTATTTGGGAGCGGGAACGTTGGCGAGCCGGGAGATGACGGCTGATCGGCATGTTGTTGCCGTTCTAAAGAAGGTCTCCCAACCTTTCTCAGGATAATCGTGGCTGGCACGGTGGCGCAGCTGGTAGAGTTGCTGCCTCACAGCGCCAGAGACCCAGCTTCCACCGTGTGTGTGGGCGGGCGTGTGTGTGTGTGTGTGTGCGTGCTCGTGCGCGCGCGTGAGTGTATGTGCGCGTGTGTGTGCGCGTACGCGTGTGTGTGTGTGTGTGTGCGAGTGTGTGTGCGTGTGTGTGTGTGTGTGTGTGTGTGTGGTGTGGTGTGTGTGTGTGTGCGTGCGTGCGTGTGCGTGCGTGTGTGTGTGTGCGTGTGTGTGTGTGCGTGTGTGTGTGTGTGTGTGTGCACGCATGTGTGTGTGTGTGTGTGCGTGTGCGTGTGTGTGGGTGCGTGCGTGTGGGTGCGTGCGTGTGGGTGTGTGCGTGTGGGTGTGTGCGTGCGTGTGTGTGCGTGTGGGTGCGTGTGGGTGCGTGTGGGGTGCATGTGCGTGTGTGTGTGTGTGTGGGCGTGTGTGTGTGCGTGGGTGTGTGTAGAATAGTTTCTTTATTGTCATTGTAACATGGGCCATGTACAACGAAATTTAAAATGTCAGCCAGTCAGTGCAGCATTCAAACATTTCTAAAGCTAACGAAACATCCACGGTAAAATAATAAAGATAAGCAAATAAATAAAAAATCACAGACAAAGCACGCATACACACCCAACCCTCCATCCTTCTGTCGATTTCACCGTTACCACAGTCCCTTAGTCTGTATCGCCCCTGCGTTCCTTGGCGGCCACATTTAGTGCTTTTATAGCAGTGGGGTAAAAACTGTTTTGTAGTCTATTTGTCCTTGTCCTTGTGGATCTGTACCGTCTGCCTGACGGCAACAGTTCAAACAGGGAGTGTCCGGGGTGGGAGATGTCCTTTATTATATTCTGGGTTTTTTTGGTGCAGCGGGAACTGTGTAGGTCCTCCAAGGTAAGGAGAGGGCAGCCGACAATCCTCTGGGCGTTGTCAATGGCCCTCTGGAGCGCTTTCCTCTGAGCCGCTGTGCAGCTCGTGTACCACACGCATACACAGTATGTTAGTATGCTCTCAATGGAGCACCGATAAAAGGACAGCAGCAGCCTCTGAGTGATGTTGTTCTTCCTGAGCACCCTCAGGAAGTGCAGTCTCTGCTGGACCTTTTTCAGCAGCGCAGTGGTGTTCACGCTCCACGTCAGGTCCTCCTCAATGTGGATTCCCAGGAAGCGGAAATCCGCCACCCTCTCTACACAGTCCCCTCTGATGGTCAGTGGTACCATGTCCGTTTTGTTTTTCCTGAAGTCTATTATTACCTCCTTCGTCTTTGAGGTGTTGAGGAGCAGGTTATTTTCTTCGCACCACACTGTCAGCTGCTCCACCTCATCCCGGTAGGCGTACTCGTCCCCCGCGGAGATGAGTCCCACCACTGTAGTGTCATCCGCAAATTTGACAATGGTGTTGCTGTGGTGGGCGGGGGTGCAGTCATGCGTGTAGATGGTGTAGAGCAGGGGGCTCAGTACACAGCCCTGTGGAGAGCCGGTACTGAGGCTGAGGGCCGTGGATGTGTGATGGCCCACTCTGACTCTCTGGCTTCGACCCGACAGGAAGCTATTTATCCACGTACAGGTGGAGTGTGGAAGTCCCAAGTCCCCCAGTTTGTCCACCAGTTTGTGGGGAAGGATAGTATTAAAAGCAGAGCTGTAGTCCACAAAGAGCATCCGCACGTAGCTCCCCCGCTGCTCCAGGTGAGACAGTGCAGCATGGAGAGCTGTGGCTACAGCGTCCTCTGTGGATCTATTCGCTCTGTACGCAAACTGGTGGGGGTCAAAGCTTCGGGGCAGAAGTGATGTGATGTGACCCCGGACCAGTTTTTCAAAACACTTCATCACCACTGGTGTGAGTGCGACTGGCCGGTAGTCGTTGAGGCTGGAGATGTTGTTTTTTTTGGGCAAGGGGACTATGGTGGAGGATTTCAGACAGGGTGGAACAGTGGACTGGGCCAGAGACTGGTTAAAAATCCTCGTCCAGACTCCAGCCAGCTGGTCTGCGCAGTCCTTCAACACACGTCCAGAGACGCCGTCCGGACCAGTAGCCTTCCTTGGATTGATGGCCCGCAGAGTGCGCCTCACCTCATGCTCCTCTATCTTGAGGGTTAGGCTGCTGTGGACCATGTGCTGTGATGTGGCTGTCTCGGGTGGCTCCACTTCAAAGCGAGCAAAGAAGTGGTTCAGCTCCTCTGCCAGCGAGGCGTCACCTTCAACAGCTCCAAGGTTGGTCTTATAGTTGGTGAGATACTGGATCCCCTGCCACACCTGCCTGCTGTTATTACTGTCCAGGTGGTCCTCTATCTTCCTCCTGTAATTTGATTTGGCCTCTCTGATGCCTCTCTTCAGGTTAGCTCGGGCCGTGCTGTATAAAGCCCTGTCGCCAGACCTAAATGCGGTGTTCCTCTCTTTCAACAGCCGCTGGACCTCCCGAGTCATCCAGGGCTTCTGGTTGGGGTAGACCCGGATCTGTTTGTCCACTGTGACCGTGTCCATGCAGTTTTTTATGTAGCACAGTACACTGTCTGTGAACACCTCCAGGTCCCGGTGTTCAAACACCTCCCAGTTGGTCCTGTCGAAACAGTCCTGCAGCTGCTGAGAAGCACCATCAGGCCAGGTTGTGATGGTCTTTGTAATGGTAGGAGCGGTTTTCCTGAGGGGGGCATATGCAGGAATTAAGAGCAGGGACATATGGTCAGACTGGCCCAGGTGTGGTAGTGGTCTAGCCCTATAGCCCAGCTTGATGTTGGAGTAGACCTTGTCCAGGGTGTTAGCTCCTCTTGTAGCACATTTAACATGCTGGTAGAATTTGGGCAGCATTTTCTTCAAGTCCGCGTGGTTAAAGTCCCCTGCTATGATGTGAACACCGTCAGGATATGTGCTCTGTTGGCTGCTAATGCTACCATACAAATGACCGATAGCCGAGTTAGCATTGGCATCTGGTGGTATGTACACAGCAGTTATCATGACAACAGTAAACGCTCTAGGGAGGTAGATGGGCCTGCATTTAACAGTCACATACTCCAGGTTTGGGGAGCAGTGACTGTCCACAATCACTGTGTTTGTACACCAGGTGTTATTCACGTACACACAGAGCCCCCCACCTCTGCTCTTACCAGAGTCTCTTGTCCTATCATGACGCGTGTGTGGTGTGTGGGTGTGTGCGTGTGTGTGTGTGTGTGTGTGCGTGTGTGTGGGCGTGTGCGTGGGTGTGTGTGCGTGTGTGGTGTGTGTGTGTGTGTGTGTGTGTGTGTTCATTCTGCCTGCGACCATGTTGGCGCTCCAGTTTCTTCCCCGTGGAAACAGACCATTCGGCCCAGTAAGTCCATGCTAACCATCAATTACCTGTTCAGGTGCAGAAGTGCGAAAACGCACACCTCCAGCATCAGGAAGGAACTGCATATGCTGGTTCAAGTTGGAGATAGGCGCAAAATGCTGGAGTAACTCAGCGGTACTGGCAGCAGCTCTGGAGAGAAGGAATGGGCGACGTTTTGGGCCGAGACCCTTCTTCAGACTGATGTCATGGGAGTGGGAGGCACAGAGATAAGGAAGTGTGTAGTTAAGGACGTGTAAGGTGTGAAAACTGAGACTAAGGAGATCAAGGAAAATGTGGAATAGATCATTGTTAGTTGAGAGGAGGTGACAACAAAGCAAACAGACATAAAATGCAAGGTCGACAAAAATGCTGGAGAAACTCAGCGGGTGCAGCAGCATCTATGGAGCGAAGGAAATAGGCAACGTTTCGGGCCGAAATCCTTCTTCAGACTGATGGGGGGTGGGGGGGAGAAGTAAGGAAAAAGGAGGAGGAGGAGGAGGAGCCCGAGGGCTGAGGAAGGGGAGGAGACAGCAAGGGCTAACAAAATTGGGAGAATTCAATGTTCATGCCCGCAGGATGCAGACTCCCCAGGCGGAATATGAGGTGCTGTTCCTCTGATTTCCGGTGTTGCTCACTCTGGCCATGGAGGAGACCCAGGACAGAGAGGTCGGATGGGGAGTGGGAGGGGGAGTTGAAGTGCTGAGCCACCGGGAGGTCAGCTTGGTTATTGCGGACCAAGCGGAGGTGTTCGGCGAAACGATCGCCCAACCTCCGCTTAGTCTCCCCGATGTAAATCAGCTGACATCTAGAGCAGCGGATGCAGTAGATGAGGTTGGAGGAGATGCAGGTAAACCTCTGTTGCACCTGGAACGACTGCTTGGGCCCTTGAATGGAGTCGAGGGGGGAGGTAAAGCGACAAGTGTAGCATCTCTTGCGGTTGCAAGGGAAAGTGCCCGGGGAGGGGGTAATACGAGAGGGAAGGGAAGAATTGACAAGGGAGTTACGGAGAGAGCGGTCTTTGCGGAAAGCAGACATATGGGGAGATGTGGCGAGTGGTGGGGTCACGTTGGAGGTGGCAAAACTGACGGAGGATTATTTGTTGTATGTGCCGGCTGGTGGGGTGAAAGATAAGCTTTGTCCACAATAACCAACCTGACCTCCCGGTGGCTCAGCACTTCAACTCCCCCTCCCATTCCCCATCCGACCTCTCTGTCCTGGGCCTCCTCCATGGCCAGAGTGAGCAACACCGGATATTAGAGGAACAGCACCTCATATTCCGCTTGGGGAGTCTGCATCCTGGGGGCATGAATATTGAATTCTCCCAATTTTGTTAGCCCTTGCTGTCTCCTCCCCTTCCTCAGCCCTCGGGCTCCTCCTCCTCCTTTTTCCTTTCTTCTCCCCGCCCCCCCATCAGTCTGAAGAAGGGTTTCGGCCCGAAACGTTGGCTATCTCCTTCGCTCCATAGATCCTGCTGCACCCGCTGAGTTTCTCCAGCATTTGTGTGCACCTTCGATTGTTCAGCAACTGCAGTTCCTTCTTAAAAACAGAGATAAAATGCAGTTGGAGACAGTCAGACTGGTCGGAGAACTGGGAAGGGGGAGGGGAATAGTCGGGATCAAACCCGGGTCTATGGGGCTATGAGGCAGCAACTCTAACGTTGCACCACCGTGCAGCCCCATTGAAACTGATGAATGCTCTCAACAGTTGCCACGTGTCTTTAGTTTAGTTTATTGTCACGTGTACCGAGGTACAGTGAAAAGCTTTTTGTTGCGTGCTTTCCGGTCAGCAGGAAGACAACACATGATGACAATTGATCCATTTGCTGTGTATATAGACACATGAGAAAGGAATCACCTTTAGTGCAAGGTAAAGCCAGCAAAGTCCAATCAAGGATAGTCCGAGGGTCACCAAAGAGGTGACCACTCTCAGCACCACTCTCTGGTTGTGGTAAGGGCCTGTCCCACCAGCATGCGACGGCATGCGTCTAGCGCGACCAAACGTGGTGGCTTGAGGTGTACGGCCTCGCGGGGCCGGTCCCACTTCCAACCGCGGCGCCGTCTAGAGTTGTGCGGAGCTGGTCCCGACATCATACTCACCAATCAGCTGGGCAGGAGGCGGGCCGACTGAATTTGGACGTCGCACGGCGTTGGGCGGTGACGTCATCACGCAACGGCACGCTGGGCGGTGATGTCATCGCGCAACGCCACGTGCTAGGCGTACGCCGTCGAGACGCTGCGTATGGCCTCAATGCGCCTGCGGGCCGACAGGCCGTTGTCGTGCGGGACTTTCGGACAGTGCGGGATTTTCGGAGCCCCGTGCGATGTCGGGACCAGCCCCGCACAACTCCATACGACCCTGGCGATCGAAGTGGGACCGGCCCCGCGAGGTCCGTACGCCTCAAGCGACCACGTTGGGTCGCGCTTGCCGCATGCAATCGCATGCTGGTGGGACACGCCCTGTAGGATGATTCAGTTGCCTGATAACAGCTCCATCCTGAATCTGGAGGTGTGCGTTTTCACACTTCTGTACCTCTTGCCCGATGGGAGAGGGGAGAAGAGGGAGTGACCCATTCTCCTGTCTTGTCCCAATAGGTGATGTGAAGGAATATGTGAAGGAATGGGGTTTCACCGGGTGCTCCGGTTTCCTTCCACGGTCCAAAGAGACGCGGATTTGTAGATCAAATTACCTCATATAGGGTGGACGAGAAAGTGCGATAACATAGAACTAGTGTGTGGGATGGAACTGCAGATGCTGGTTTAAACCGAAGATAGACATAAAAAGCTGGAGTAGCTCAGATTCAGATTCAGATTCAGATTCAATTTTAATTGTCATTGTCAGTGTACAGTACAGAGACAACGAAATGCATTTAGCATCTCCCTGGAAGAGCGACATAGCAAACGATTTGAATAAATAATAATAAGTGTCCGGGGGGGGGGTGATTGGCAGTCACCGAGGTACGTTGTTGAGTAGAGTGACAGCCGCCGGAAAGAAGCTGTTCCTCGACCTGCTGGTTCGGCAACGGAGAGACCTGTAGCGCCTCCCGGATGGTAGGAGGGTAAACAGTCCATGGTTGGGGTGAGAGCAGTCCTTGGCGATGCTGAGCGCCCTCCGCAGACAACGCTTGCTTTGGACAGACTCAATGGAGGGGAGCGTGGAACCGGTGATGCGTTGGGCAATTTTCACCACTACTCGGCGTCCAGGCAGCATCTCTGGAGAAACGGAATAGGCAATGTTTCGGGTCGAGACCCTTCCCCAGACTGAGAGGGAAATTAGAAATATAGACGGTGAAATAGAGAGATATAGAACAGATGAATGAAAGATATGCAAACAAGTAACAATGATATAGGGTACAGGTCATAGTTATCTGTGGGGTAGGTGCAAATGAGTAACTCAGCAGGACAACAGTGAAACTAAGACAATGACTGGGGTGGGGGAGGGGCAGCGAGAGAGAGAGGGGGGGATGCAAGGGTCACTTGAAGTTGTAGGAATCAATATTCATACCACTGGGTTTTTTAAAAGCTGCCCAAGTGAAATCCAGAAATGGAACAAAGACTGGATTGTCACAGAAATGGATCTGAGTCACTGGGGAACAGGAAACGTCATCAATAGAAACTGGTATTGTCCATATCCTGCGGTTCAAAACCAACACGGGAAGATGTCTAATGTGTTGCGGGGCGAGAATAGTAGACTTAAGGGCATGTCCCACTTACGGGATTTTTTTCGGCACCCGTCAAAGTCTCAGCAGGTGGCCGAACATTTCCAGCATGTTGAAAATCCAGCGGTGACCAGAAAAAGGTACGACTCTTTGGGCGACCGCTGGCGACCATACGGGCGACATGTCGCGGGGTGACTCCAGTACGGGCGTGAGTAGTCGCCCAAAGAGTCGTACCTTGTTCTGGTCGCCGCTGGATTTTCAACATGTTGAACATTTTCAGCCACCTGCTGCGACCATAACGGACGCCGAAAAAAATCACGTAAGTGGGACAGGCCCTTTAGCCTCATTTGGGGCAAGATCCTGTTTGTGTATCTCTAACGTGCGTTTTTAACCTAAACTCTCTCTTTCATAGAAACATAGAAAATAGGTGCAGGAGTAGGCCATTCGGCCCTTCGAGCCTGCACCGCCATTCAATATGATCATGGCTGATCATCCAACTCAGTATCCTGTACCTGCCTTCTCTCCATACCCTCTGATCCCCTTAGCCACAAGGGCCACATCTAACTTCCTCTTAAATATAGCCAATGAACTGGCCTCGACTACCCTCTGCGGCAGAGAGTTCCAGAGATTCACCACTCGATTCACCACTTCTCATCTCGGTTTTAAAGGATTTCCCCTTTATCCTTAAACTGTGACCCCTTGTCCTGGACTTCCCCAACATCGGGAACAATCTTCCTGCATCTAGCCTGTCCAACCCCTTAAGAATTTTGTAAGTTTCTATGAGATCCCCTCTCAATCTCCTAAATTCTAGAGAGTATAAACCAAGTCTATCCAGTCTTTCTTCATAAGACAGTCCTGACATCCCAGGAATCAGTCTGGTGAACCTTCTCTGCACTCCCTCTATGGCAATAATGTCCTTCCTCAGATTTCGAGAACAAAACTGTACGCAATACTCCAGGTGTGGTCTCACCAAGACCCTGTACAACTGCAGTAGAACCTCCCTGCTCCTATACTCAAATCCTCTTGCTATGAAAGCCAACATACCATTCGCTTTCTTCACTGCCTGCTGCACCTGCATGCCTACTTTCAATGACTGGTGTAACCATGACACCCAGGTCTCGCTGCATCTCCCCCTTTCCCAATCGGCCACCATTTAGATAATAGTCTGCTTTCCCGTTTTTGCCACCAAAATGGATAACCTCACATTTATCCACATTATACTGCAGGGATCACATCACAGTTTAAGAATAAGGGGTGGGCCATTTAGAACAGAGATGAGGAAACACTTTTTCACACAAGGAGCTGTGAATCTGTGGAATTCTTTGTGTCAGAAGGCAGTGGAGGCCAATTCACTGGATGCATACAAAACAAAGTGAGTTAGATCCCTTAGGGCTAATGGAGTCGGGGGATATGGGGAGAAGGCAGGAACGGGGTACTGATTGGGGATGATCAGCCATGATCACATTGAATGGCGGTGCTGGCTGGAAGGGCCGAATGGCCTGCTCCTGCACCTATTTTCTACTGCCTATTGTCTATGTATAGAAACACTGCCATGGCAGTGCTCCTGAGATGTCAGCTCACTCATCTAGAAGCAATCTATCCGTCTGCAGCTATGCAGCACTAACGGATTACAAGTGGCATTGATAAATGATAGCCATACTTTGCTAAAACAAACATGTCAAACAAACCAAACTGGCGCAGAGACCCAGCGCTCTTTAGGAAAAGGCTCTCAGTTGTTGTCATGTCTACAGCCTGATTAGCATGTAACTTGTGCACAGTTCCACTGAAGCATTCTTAGACTGAAGAGATACAGCGTGGAAACAGGCCCTTTGTGAGGCCACAGAGACATACAGAGTCCTACCGTGTGGAAACAGGCCCTTCGGCCCACCGTGTCCTTGCCGACCAGCGATAATCCCGTACACCAGCACCATCCTACACACTAGGGACAATTTATAAGGCGTCACATCATGTTTAAGAAAGAACTTCAGATGCTGGAAAAATTGATGGTAGACACGAATGCTGGAGAAACTCAGTGTGTCAGGCAGCAACTATGGAGCGAAGGAAATAGGCATAACATCATTATCCTACAGCAAGGAACCAGGCCCTTCGGCCCAACTTGCCCATACCATATAACCATATATAACCATATAACAATTACAGCACGGAAACAGGCCATCTCGTCCCTACAAGTCCGTGCCGACCAACAATTTTTACCCTTAGTCCCACCTGCCTGCACTCGTACCATAACCCTCCATTTCCTTCTCATCCATATGCCTATCCAATTTATTTTTAAATGATACCAATGAATCTGCCTCCACCACTTCCACTGGAAGCTCATTCCACACCGCTACCACTCTCTGAGTAAAGAAGTTCCCCCTCATGTTGGATGATTAGCCATGATCATATTGAATGGCGGTGCAGGCTCGAAGGGCCGAATGGCCTACTCCTGCACCTAATTTCTATGTTTCTATGTTACCCCTAAACTTCTGTCCCTTAATTCTGAAGTCATGTCCTCTTGTTTGAATCTTCCCTATTCTCAAAGGGAAAAGCTTGTCCACATCAACTCTATCCCTCTCATCATTTTAAAGACCTCTATCAAGTCCCCCCTTAACCTTCTGCGCTCCAGAGAATAAAGACCTAACTTATTCAACCTATCTCTGTAACTTAGTTGTTGAAACCCAGGCAACATTCTAGTAAATCTACTGGCCAGCATGTCCCAGCTACAATTTGCACTGAGCCTCATTCTGTCATTGGAGGAGAGATTGTCATTCACTTTGACAGCATATATATATATATTTTTTTAAATGATACAAAATCCACTGCTGCCGGGGTTCCAGAGAAGGCAGGAACGGGGTACTGATTGGGGATGATCAGCCATGATCACATTGAATAATGGTGGTGCTGGCCAGAAGGGCCGAATGGCCTACTCCTGCACCAATTGTCTATTGTGTATTGGTTCAAAGACCCATCTGTGCCCTGATAAAGGAAATGATTCAGAAAAACATGTGGGCTATAGGTCTTTATTACGAGAAGATCAGTGAAAGGCCTGGATAGAAACATAGAAACATAGAAATTAGGTGCAGGAATAGGCCATTCAGCCCTTCGAGCCTGCACCGCCATTCAATATGATCATGGCTGATCATCCAACTCAGTATCCCGTACCTGCCTTCTCTCCATACCCTCTGATCCCCTGGCCACAAGGGCCACATCTAACTCCCTCTTAAATATAGCCAATGAACTGGCCTCAACTACCCTCTGTGGCAGAGAGTTCCAGAGATTCACCACTCTCTGTGTGAAAAAAAAGTTCTCCTCATCTCGGTTTTAAAGGATTTCCCCCTTATCCTTAAGCTGTGACCCCTTGTCCTGGACTTCCCCAACATCGGGAACAATCTTCCTGCATCTAGCCTGTCCAACCCCTTAAGAATTTTGTAAGTTTCTATAAGATCCCCTCTCAATCTCCTAAATTCTAGAGAGTATAAACCAAGTCTATCCAGTCTTTCTTCATAAGACAGTCCTGACATCCCAGGAATCAGTCTGGTGAACCTTCTCTGCACTCCCTCTATGGCAATAATGTCCTTCCTCAGATTTGGAGACCAAAACTGCACGCAATACTCCAGGTGTGGTCTCACCAAGACCCTGTGATAGAGTGAAAGCGGAGAGGATGTCTCCACTGATGGGAGAGTCTAGAACCAGAGGCTATAGCCACAGAATAAAAGTATGTACTTTTAGCAAGGAGTGGAGGAGGATTTTCTTTCTTCAGAGGGTGGTGAATCTGTGGGATTGATTGCCACAAACGGCTATGGAGGCCAAGTCAGTGAGTATTTATTTTTAAGGCAGAGATGGACAGATTCTTGACTGCTAATGGTGTCTGGGGTTATGGGGAGAAGGCAGGAGAATGGGGTTGAGAGGGAGAGATAGATCGGCCAGTAGGAGTAGACTTGATGGGCCGAATTGCCTAATTCTGCTTCTTGAGCTTATGAACTTATGATTTGAGTATTTAAGAAGGAACTGTAGATGCTGGAAAATTGAAGGTAGACAAAAATGCTGGAGAAACTCAACGGGTGCAGCAGCATCTATGGAGCGAAGGAAATAGGCAACGTTTCGAGACGAAACGTTGCCTATTTCCTTCGCTCCATAGATGCTGCTGCACCCGCTGAGTTTCTCCAGCATTTTTTGTCTACCTTATGATTTGAGTACATGAGTGGTTAGAAGGCATTGGTGAGACCAAATCTGGAGTATGGTGTACAATTTTGGTCGCCCAATTATAGGAAGGATGTCAACAAAATAAAGAGAGTACAGAGGAGATTTACTAGAATGTTGCCTGGGTTTCAACAACTAAGTTACAGAGATAGGTTGAATAAGTTAGGTCTTTATTCTCTGGAGCGCGGAAGGTTAAGGGGGGACTTGATAGAGGTCTTTAAAATGATGAGAGGGATAGACAGAGTTGATGTGGACAAGCTTTTCCCTTTGAGAATAGGGAAGGTTCAAACAAGAGGACATGACTTCAGAATTAAGGGACAGAAGTTTAGGGGCAACATGAGGGGGAACTTCTTTACTCAGAGGGTGGTAGCGGTGTGGAATGAGCTTCCAGTGGAAGTGGTGGAGGCAGGTTCATTGGTATCATTTAAAAATAAATTGGATAGGCATATGGATGAGAAGGGAATGGAGGGTTATGGTATGAGTGCAGGCAGGTGGGACTAAGGGGAAAAAAAGTTGTTCGGCACGGACTTGTAGGGCCGAGATGGCCTGTTTCCGTGCTGTAATTGTTATATGGTTATTTGTTCCCAATTATATAGAGCTCTGGACTGACCTGTGTCTTGACTAACTGTGTGCTAGTCTTTGTCAATTCATTGTAATCAATGGTGTTCAGCAAAGGGTCTTCCCCTGTTATCAGGCTTCTGAATGGCCCTTCCATAAGCTAAGGCACTGTCCATATTCACCTCTATCTGCCCAGAGTTTGTACGTTCTCCCCGTGACCTGCGTCGGTCTCCTCCAGTACTCCAGAGACGTACAGGGTTGTATGTTAATTGAATGTTAAAGAAATTCTCCCTGGCGTGTCTGTGGGGTAGTGTTAAATGTGCGGGGATCGCCGATTGGGCCAGAACCGGTGGGCCGAAGGGCCTGCTTCCACGCTGTATCTCAAAACGACTAAAACTGTATTCCGCGCTTAATATACAATCGACAATAGGTGCAGGAGTAGGCCATTCGGCCCTTCGAGCCAGCACCGCCATTCAATGTGATCATGGCTGATCATCCACAATCAGTACCCCGTTCCTGCCTTCTCCCCATATCCCCTGACTCCACTATCATTAAGAGCCCTATCTAGCTTTCTCTTGAAAGTATCCAGAGAACCGGCCTCCACCGCCCTCTGAGGCAGAGAATTCCACAGACTCACAACTCTGTGAGAAAAAGTGATTCCTCGTCTCCGTTCTAATGGCTTACCCCTTATTCTTAAACTGTTGTAACATAGGGGATCAGGGGGTATGGAGAGAAGGCAGGTACGGGATACTGAGTTGGATGATCAGCCATGATCATATTGAATGGCGGTGCAGGCTCGAAGGGCCGAATGGCCTACTCCTGCACCTAATTTCTATGTTTCTATGTTTCTATAGAAACATAGAAAATAGGTGCAGGAGTAGGCCATTTGGCCCTTTGAGCCTGCACCGCCATTCGATATTGATCATGGCTGATCATCCATCTCAGTATCCCATTCCTGCCTTCTCTCCATACCCCCTGATCCCCTTAGCCACAAGGGCCTCATCTAACTCCCTCTTAAATATAGCCAATGAACTGTGGCCTCGACTACCCTCTGTGGCAGAGAATTCCACAGATTCACTACTCTCTGCGTAGCCCCTGGTTCTGGACTCCCCCAATATCAGGAACATGTTTCCTGCCTCTAGTGTGTCCAAACCCTTAACAATCTTATATGTTTCAATGAGATATCCTCTCATCCTTCTAAACTCCAGAGTATACAAGCCCAGCTGCTCCATTCTCTCAGCATATGACAGTCCCGCCATCCCGGGAATTAACCTTGTAAACCTACGCTGCACTCCCTCAATAGCAAGAATGTCCTTCCTCAAATTAGGGGACCAAAACTGCACACAATAAAAGTATCATAATAAAAGTTTGAAATAAAACATCGACAAGTTGGTACATTATCCCATCACGGAAGAGAAATATCACTCTAAGTTGCTGAACTATAATATAGAATTCATTCTTGTTCAAATTGCTCCTTTTTAAATAAGTATTTCTGAGTGGCAATGACAGATAGATTTGAATCCTTTTCGTGTGTTCAAAATTGTCTGCACTTTGTAAGTGCGTACGTATCTGCAATATTCTTTGGTCAGGAGTGGCACAGATCTTTTTGTTCTTTGTTGATCACAGTTGCAAGTCCATGGACATTAGATTAGAGATTAGAGAGTGATACAGGCCCTTCGGCCCAACTTGTCCACACTGGCCAACAATGTCCCATCTATCCTAGACCCACTTGCCTGCATTTGGCCCATTTGGCGAATGGTATGTTAGCTTTCATAGCAAAAGGATTTGAGTATAGGAGCAGGGAGGTTCCACTGCAGTTGTACAGGGTCTTGGTGAGACCACACCTGGAGTATTGCGTACAGTTTTGGTCTCCAAATCTGAGGAAGGACATTATTGCCATAGAGGGAGTGCAGAGACGGTTCACCAGACTGATTCCTGGGATGTCAGGACTGTCTTAAGAGAAGAAAGACTGGATAGACTTGGTTTATACTCTCTAGAATTTAGGAGATTGAGAGGGGGGATCTTATAGAAACTTACAAAATTCTTAAGGGGTTGGACAGGCTAGATGCAGGAAGATTGCTCCCGATGTTGGGGAAGTCCAGGACAAGGGGTCACAGCTTAAGGATAAGGGGGAAATCCTTTAAAACCGAGATGAGAAGACCTTTTTTCACGCAGAGAGTGGTGAATCTCTGGAACTCACTGCCGCAGAGGGTAGGCGAGGCCAGTTCATTGGCTATATTTATAAGGGAGTTAGATGTGGCCCTTGTGGCTAAGGGGATCAGAGGGTATGGAGAGAAGGCAGGTACGGGATACTGAGTTGGATGATCAGCCATAACCATGTTGAATGGCGGTGCAAGCTCGAAGGGCCGAATGGCCTACTACTGCACCTAATTTCTATGTTTCTATGTTTCTATCCCTCTAAACTAAACTAGATGCCTCTATCCATGTACCATGTTTCTTAAACGCTGGGATAGTCCCAGCCTCAACTACCTTCTCTGGCATCTCATTCCATACACCCACCACCCTTTGTGTGAAATCATCACCCCTCAGATTTCCATTTAATCTTTCCCCCTTCACCTATGGACCTCTGGAGTTCAATTCGCCTACTCTAGGCAGGAGTTTCTATGCATCTACCCGATCTATTCCTCTCATGATTTTGTACACCTCTATAAGATCACCCCTCATCTCCTCGAGGGTGTGAGCTATAGAGAGAGGATGAGCAGGCTGGGACTCCATTCCATGGAGTCCCAGCCTGCTCATCCTCTCTCTATAGCTCACACCCTCGAGTCCTGGCAACATCCACGCAAATCTTCTCTGAACCCTCTTCAGCTTGACAACATCTTTCCCATAACATGGTGGCTAGAGCTGAACACAATACTCCAAGTGAGGAAAGTCAGGCCAATATGCGGCATTCATTCGTGAAGAAGACTTTTCACGAAGAATGCAAATCATAATGGGCCTGTCCCACTTGGCGATCTTTTAGGCAACTGTCGGCGACTGTCATAGTCGTAGCAGGTCACCGAAAACCAGCGACAACCTACATCATCCTGGGGACAACCTACGAGAGCACCTACGCCAGGAGATGTCAAGCTACGCTCGTTGGCGTCAAACCCACTGTCGCCTAAATTTTCAACGTGCTGAAAATCTAGCGGAGACCAGAAAGACGCTACGACTTTTTGCGTGACTGAGGAGATGACTGGACTTCACCACTCGGTGGCCGATTAGGGAAAGGGGAGATGTAACGAGACCTGGGTGTCATGGTACACCAGTCATTGAAAGTAGGCATGCAGGTGCAGCAGGCAGTGAAGAAAGCGAATGGTATGTTGGCTTTCATAGCAAAAGGATTTGAGTCTAGGAGCAGGGAGGTTCTACTGCAGTTGTACAGGGTCTTGGTGAGACCACACCTGGAGTATTGCGTACAGTTTTGGTCTCCTAATCTGAGGAAAGACATTCTTGCCATAGAGGGAGTACAGAGAAGGCTCACCAGACTGATTCCTGGGATGTCAGGACTTTCATATGGAGAAAGAATGGATAGACTCGGCTTGTACTCGCTAAAATTTAGAAGATTGAGGGGGGATCTTATAGAAACTTACAAAATTCTTAAGGGGTTGTACAGGCTAGATGTAGGAAGATTGTTCCCGATGTTGGGGAAGTCCAGAACAAGGGGTCACAGTTTAAGGATGAGGGAAATCTTTTAGGACCGAGATGAGAAAAATATTTTACACACATAGAGTGGTGAATCTGTGGAATTCTCTGCCACAGAAGGTAGTTGAGGCCAGTTCATTGGCTATATTCAAGAGGGAGTTAGATGTGGCCCTTGTGGCTAAAGGGATCAGGGGGTATGGAGAGAAGGCAGGTACAGGATACTGAGTTGGATGATCAGCCATGATCATATTGAATGGCGGTGCAGGCTCGAAGGGCTGAATGGCCTACTCCTGCACCTAATTTCTATGTTTCTATGTTTGCACGTTTCTATTAGTGGAGAAGCCAAAACGTACTCAGACCACGCAATGCTGTCTTTGGTCACTTGATGAGCAGTGCAGCCTGGAATAGATTGTAGACCTGAAAGAAGAATAAATCTGACTGCTTCATTTTCATATAAATTGAAATGTAAATTGAGTATAGAAGCTGGGATGCAATGTTAAAATTGTACAAGGCATTGGTGAGACCAAATCTGGAGTATGGTGTACAATTTTGGTCGCCCAATTATAGGAAGGATGTCAACAAAATAGAGCGAGTACAGAGGAGATTGACTAGAATGTTGCCTGGGTTTCAACAACTAAGTTACAGAGATAGGTTGAATAAGTTAGGTCTTTATTCTCTGGAGCGCAGAAGGTTAAGGGGGGACTTGATAGAGGTCTTTAAAATGATGAGAGGGATAGACAGAGTTGACGTGGTTAAGCTTTTCCCTTTGAGAATAGGGAAGATTCAAACAAGAGGACATGACTTGAGAATTAAGGGACAGAAGTTTAGGGGTAACATGAGGGGGGGACTTCTTTACTCAGAGAGTGGTAGCGGTGTGGAATGAGCTTCCAGTGGAAGTGGTGGAGGCAGGTTCATTTGGTATCATTTAAAAATAAATTGGATAGGCATATGGATGAGAAGGGAATGGAGGGTTATGGTATGAGTGCAGGCAGGTGGGACTAAGGGAAAAAAGTTGTTCGGCACGGACTTGTAGGGCCGAGATGGCCTGTTTCCGTGCTGTAATGGTTATATGGTTATATGGTTTAAGTCCAGACGCATGCCAAGAAATTGGCACGACCACCCAGTCTAACTTCTCTCCTCAACTCATCGGGACGGCTCAAAATGAGTTGGCTTGTTTTCAAAGTGGGACCTCATTAACGAGCTGGTATGTGTCAGGCAAATAACATTTATTTATACACATCTGGACCAGCATCTAAATCTGGATGTCGTACGCTGTAAAGCTCCAGGTAGAGGTATCACTCACCACTGGAGGCTGGACTATTTTTTATAGTGGACAATTTTTACATTTTATCAAGTCCAATCAACCGAGCCAGTCAACCCACAAACCTGCACACCTTCGGAGTGTGGGGGGAAGCCGAAAATCTCGGAGAAAACCCACGCAGATCACGTGGAGAACGAACAAACTCCGTACAGACAGCGCCCGTAGTCGGGATCAAACCCGGGTCTCTGGAGCAGCATTTTGCTGTAAAGCCAGTGGCGGGCTGGCCAGGGTGTCGGCTTGCCCGATGGCAAGTGGGCCCCTGATGAAGTGGGCCCCCTTTGACTCCTGGCAACCAATAGTTTTAGACCCAGTCCGCCACTGTGTAGGGCAGCAACTCTACCAATAGACAATAGACGCAAGAGTAGAGGCCACTCGGCCCTTCGAGCCAGCACCGCCATTCAATGTGATCATGGCTGATCATCCCCATCAGTACCCCGTTCCTGCCTTCTCTCCATATCCCCTGACTCCGCTATCTTTAAGAGCCCTATCCAGCTCTCTCTTGGAAGCATCCAGAGAACCTGCCTCCACCACCCTCTGAGGCAGAGAATTCCACAGACTCACCACTCTCTGTGAGAAAAAGTGTTTCCTCATCTCCGTTCTAAATGGCTTACTCCTTATTCTTAAACTGTGGCCCCTGGTTCTGGACTCCCCCAACACCGGGAACATGTTTCCTGCCTCTAGGGTGTCCAAGCCCTTAATAATCTTATATGTTTCAATGAGATGCCCTCTCATCCTTCTAAACTCCAGAGTGTACAAGCCCAGCCGCTCCATTCTCTCAGTATATGACAGTCCCGCCATCCCGGGAATTAACCTTGTAAACCAGCGCTGCACTCCCTCAATAGCAAGAATGTCCTTCCTCAGATTAGGGGACCAAAACTGCACACAACCGCTGCACCACCGTGACTGTCGGGGTTGTTTGTTGTTTTATCCTGGTTGAAATGAAGGGGGAATTTCTTTAGTCAGAGTTCAGTTTAGTTTGGAGATACAGAGCGGAAACAGGTCCCATCGGCCCACCGTGTTTGCGCCGACCATCGATCCCCGCACACTAACACTAGCTTACACACACCAGGGACAAGTTTTACATTTATACCAACCTAATTAGCCGACAAACCTGCACGTCTTTGGAGGGTGGGAGGAAACCGAAGATCTCGGCGAAAACCCACGTGGGTCACGGGGAGAACGTGCAAACTCTGTAACAGCGTTGTAAGGCAGTAACTCCCCCCTTTGCGCCATCGTGCCACCCAGTGGATACAGCCCTTCAGCCCATCAAGTCCATGCCGACCATCAACAGACCATTTTGCTTCCTATCCACTAGTGGAATTTCACAGAGCAATTGGCCTACAAAGCTGTGTGTATTTGGAGTGTGGGAGGAAACTGGAGCATCTGGAGAAACCTACGGGTCACACGGAGAACGTGCCAACTCCACAAAGGCAGCACCCGTAGTCTGGATCGAGCCCGGGTCTCTAGCGCTGTTGGGCAGTAGCTCTAACTCTGCTCCACCATGCCATCCCAAATCAATCTCCACTTATGACTTAGCCTCCACAGCCGTCTGTGGCAATAAATTCCACAGATTCACCGCACTGTGGTACAGCGGTAGAGTTGCTGCCTTACCGCGCCAGGGACCCGGGTTCGATCCCGACTACGGGTGCTGTCTGTACGGAGTTTGTACGTTCTCCCCGTGACCTGCGTGGGTTTTCTCCGAGATCGCCGGTTTCCTCCCACACTCCAAAGACGTACAGGTTTGTAAACTAATTGGCTTGGTCTAAATGTAAAAACTGTCCCCTGGTCCGTGTAGGATGGTGTTAGTGTGCGGGGATCGCTGGATGGTACTGGATAGTTAAGTGAGGTGAGAAAAACCCGTTTCACCCAGAGAGTTGTGAATTTGTGGAATTCCCTGCCACAGAGGGCAGTGGAGGCCAAGTCACTGGATGGATTTAAGAGAGAGTTAGATAGAGCTCTAGGGGCTAATGGAGTCAAGGGATATGGGGAGCAGGCAGGCACGGGTTATTGATTGGGGACGATCAGCCATGATCATATTGAATGGCGGTGCTGGCTCGAAGGGCCGAATGGCCTCCTCCTGTACCTATTGTCTATGTTTCTATGTTTCTTAGGGTATTAGTGTAGTTTAGATTCTTGTCATGTGTAACGAGGTACAGTGAAAAGCTTTTGTTGCGTGCTATCCAGTCAGCGGAAAAGACAATACACGATTACAATCGAACCACTCACAGCGAAGGGAGACATGGACAAGGGAATAACGTTGAGTGCACGGTAAAGCCAGGATAGTCCGATCAAGGATAGTCCGAGGGTCACCAATGAGGTAGATAGTAGTTCAGCACCATTTGCCAAACAATTGCTATTTGATTCAGTACACTGGCTGTAAAACCTGTCATCTGTTGTTGCAGATGTCCACACAGACATGTTAGTGAAGGGCAGGAAGGGAAGCACATTTATTCAGGACATTGTGTAGGAATTAAACCGGGTAATGATGGATTAAAGTGTTCATTCAAATAGAACCCAGTAAGGATATTTTCTATGTTTCTGTGACTCGGTGGGCTGAAGGGCCTGTTTCCGGGTTGTATCTCTAAACTAAACTAAACTAAATCTCTAAACGACACGGAAATTAAATTGGATGCCAGATCTCAGAGCATGACTTCAGCAATAAACTGACTGAAGTATGTGTCAAATGCGATTATCTTGAGTTCGGTTGCGCTGAAGGGCCGGGATGATTCAGTCACCGAAACCCACAGTTCTCTCTTCAGTTGACCTGTAGTGTGACATTGAAACAAAGACTGGCAGAGCTGGTAGAGCCAGTGCCTCACAGCGCCAGAGACCGGGGTTCTGCCCTGACCTTGGTTGCTGCCCGTGCGGAGTTTGCACGTTCTCCTTGTAACCGGATGGGTTTCATAGAAACATAGAAAATAGTTGCAGGAGGAGGCCATTCGGCCCTTCGAGCCAGCACCGCCATTCATTGTGATCATGGCTGATCGTCCCCAATCAATAACCCGTGCCTGCCTTCTCCCCATATCCCTTGACTCCACTAGCCCCTAGAGCTCTATCTAACTCTCTCTTAAATCCATCCAGTGACTTGGCCTCCACTGCCCTCTGTGGCAGGGAATTCCACAAATTCACAACTCTCTGGGTGAAAAAGTTTTTTCTCACCTCAGTCTTAAATGACCTCCCCTTTATTCTAAGACTGTGACCCCTGGTTCTGGACTCGCCTCTGATTTCATCCCACATCCCAAAGATGTGCCGCTTTGCAGGCTATTTGGCCGCTCTTTTAGGGAGATGAGGAGAAATGTCTTTAGTCAGAGGGTGGTGAATCTGTGGAATTCTTTGTCACAGAAGGCTGTGGAGGTTAAGTGGGTGGACATTTTTAAGTCCGAGATAGATAGATTTAGTTTAGTTTAAGTTTTTAGTTTAGAGATACAGCTCGGAAACAGGCCCTTCGGCCCACCGGGTCTGCGCTGACCAGCGACCCCCCCCGCACATTAACACTATCTAACACCCACTAGGGACAGTTTTTACATTTACAAAGCCAATTAATCTACAAACCTGTACGCCTTTGGAGTGTGGGAGGAAACCGAAGATCTCGGTGAAAACCCACGCAGGTCACGGGGAGAACGTACAAACTCCGTACAGACAACACCCGTAGTCAGTATGGAACACGGGTCCCTGGTGTTGCATTCGCTGTTAGGCAGCAACTCTACCGCTGCGCCACCGTGACCACCCAAAAGATGTGCGGCTTTGCAGGGTAATTGGACGTTCTTTTAGGAAGATGTGGTGAAATTTCTTTAATCAGAGGGTGGTGAATCTGTGGAATTCTTTGCCACAGAGGGTTGTGGAGGCCAAGTCAGTGGATATTTTGAAGGCAGAAACAGGTAGATTCTTGATTAGTGCGGGTGTCGGGGGTTATGGGGAGAAGGCAGGAGAATGGGGTTAGGAGGGAGAGATAGATCAGCCATGATTGAATGGCGGAGTAGACTTGATGGGCCGAATGGTCTTATTCTGCTCCTATCACTTACAAATTTCTGAAAAATGGATTTAGACTTGAGACATATAATTCTGCATGATTGAATGGTGGTGTAGACTTGATGGGCTTAATGGCCTAATTCTATTCCTATTCCTTCTGACTTATGAAAATGCTGGAGTAACTCAGCATCTCTGGATAGAAGGAACAGGTGACGTTTCGGGTAGAGACCCTTGTTCGGAGTGGGAGTCAGCGGATAGGGAGATAGAGATATGGAAGGGTAAGGTGTGGGCATCAGGCCTGGATAGAGTGGTTGCGGAGAGGATGTTTCCTTCAGAGTTATAGAGAGTCGCACACCATAGAATCACATCCACCAACAGCCTCATCTACACTCGTCCCAACTGCCCACGTTTGGACGATATCCCTCTAAACCTGTTTAGTCCCAAAACGTTGTCTATTTCCTTAGCTCCATAGATGTTGCTACACCCGCTGAGTTACTCCAGCACTCTAATGTGCACCTGTAGAAGTTAGAGAGAGTCCTCCTCGACATACCGACTCTCCGTAATCTTCTCAGGAAGTTAACTTGTCGATCCGGAAGGTTCTAGAGCATTTGAACGTCCTTCATCCTGTGTTCTATGTAATTACTTACTAAATTCTTAATGGGTTGGACAGGCTAGATGCAGGAAGATTGTTCCAGATGTTGGGGAAGTCCAGGACAAGGGGTCACAGTTTAAGGATAAGGGGGAAATCTTTTAGGACCGAGGTGAGAGAAACATTTTTCACACAGAGAGTGGTGAATCTGTGGAATTCTCTGCCGCAGAGGGTAGTTGAGGCCAGTTCATTGGCTATATTCAAGAGGGAGTTAGATGTGGCCCTTGTGGCGAGGGGGGTCAGGAGGTATGGAGGGAGGGCAGGTATGGGATACTGAGTTGGATGATCAGCCATGATCATATTGAATGACGGTGCAGGCTCGAAGGGCCGAATGGCCTACTCCTGCACCTACTTTCTATGTTTCTATGAAAGGAGACGAGGAGGAATTTCTTTACCCAGAGGTCCTGTAATTGACTGCTACTATTCGCGCCGCGTCCGGCCCCCGCCTCACCCGTCCCGACGTAGTGCAGCCCGTGGAGTGCAGCAGCAGCAGCAGCAGCAGCAGCAGCGCCTCGCCTGTGGCCCCGTCGGTCGGTCGGCAGCCCGGCCAGCTGTCCGACCTTCGGACCTTCGCTTACCGCCGACACCACCACCCCTCCTTCTCACGGCCGATCATCGGTTCACGAGTTGGACGGGGCGCCGGACTTTGCGCGCGGCCCGGGCCAAAACTCCTCAGCTGGCCCGTCGGCTGGGCTTTGTGTACAGTCCAGCACCCGGGGCCAACTCATCATTCACCCAGACACGGCCCAGTCGGTCAACGAATTGCCGTCGGGAATTTGTCCCGTAGTTTGACCTTTTGTCCCTTATTTGGGAGCGGGAACGTTGGTGAGCCAAGATGGGTGTGACCAGAACTGCAATCAACACTCCAAATGTGGCCTTACTAAAATTAACAAAAACTGCCAGATAGCTTCCTGACTCATTGCCTTCCCCTTATAGCTACTTCCCACCAATCCAGATGGTATTACAGACGGTGACATTGAGCTCTGCTCGCTGCGCCACAGCGACGCCCTAACTAATGGCCCCCACCACCTAGAGATCTAACCCGGAGCTTTGAAGTCTACCAACGTCAAAAGGGGAATGTCTAAAGGCCCTGTCCCACTTGCAGATTTTATCGGCAACTGCCGGCATCATATCAGTGTCGCCAAAAGATATTGAACATTTCAAAATGCAGCGGCGACAAAAAAAATGTTGCGACATTTGAAAATACACGACGTGCCATACTTTGTCGCTGCCGTGTCACACCGCAAATTTCTCGGTGACCCGATATGTCAGTCATTCATGCCGGCAGTCACCGAAGAAATTGCCAAGTGGGACAGTCTCGTAAGGCAGACTTATCAGGTCGATAGACACAAAATGCTGGAGGAACTCAGCGGGACAGGCAGCATCTCTGGAGAGAAGGAATGGGTGTCATTTTGGGTCAAGAGAGTCGGGGGAGAGGGAAACGAGAGATCTAGACGGTGATGTAGAGAGATAAAGAACAATGAATGAAAGATGTGCAAACAAGTAACGATGATAAAGGAAATAGCTGTTTGTTGGGTGAGAACTAGAAGCTGGTGCGACGTGTGGGGGAGGGATAGGGAGAGAGGGAAAGCAATATACATACCAGAGGGCTGTAAACTGCCCAAGCAAAATATGAAATATAAGCCTTACAGGGAGGTTGGTCTGGAGATCGATGACGGGACACATGGGAACCGGAGGACAGATGCGCCGCCGAGTATTAAGGAGGATCCGTCGTGGGGGGACCTATACGAGTTTAGAGACACAGTGCCTTCGGCCCTTCGGGTCCGCGCTGACCAGCGATCCACGCACACTAACGCTACCCTACACACACTAGGGACAGTAACCAACTATAGTATGGTTTTTGGAGTGTGGGAGGGAACCGACGATCTCGGAGAAAACCCACGCGGTCACGGGGAGAACGTGCAAACTCCGTACAGACAGCACCCGTAGTCGGGATCGAACCCGGGTCTCTGGCACTGTGAGTGGTGTAAGGCAGCAACTCCACCGTCAGGAGCAAAGAGGTCCTTCTGCAGTTGTACAGGGCCCTAGTGAGAACACACCTGGAGTATTGTGTGCAGTTTTGGTCTCCAAATTTGAGGAAGGACATTCTTGCTATTGAGGGAGTGCAGCGTAGATTTACAAGGTTAATTCCCGGGATGGCGGGACTGTCATATCTTGATAGAATGGAGCGGCTGGGCTTGTACAATCTGGATTTTAGAAGGATGAGAGGGGATCTTATTGAAACACATAAGATTGTTAAGGGTTTGGAAATGCTAGAGGCAGGAAACATGTTCCCGATGTTGGGGGAGTCCAGAACCAGGGGCCACAGTTTAAAAATAAGTGGTATGTTTAAGAAAGAACTGCAGATGCTGGAAAAATCGAAGGTAGACAAAAATGCTGGAGAAACTTAGCGGGTGAGGCTGCATCTATGGAGCCAAGGAATAGGTGACGTTTTGGGTCGAGACTCTTCTTCAGACTGATGTGGGATTGGGGGGGGCGGGAAGAAGAAAGGAAGAGGCGGAGACAGTGGGCTGTGGGAGAGCTGGGAAGGGGAGGGGAAGGAAGGAGAAAGCAGGGACTACCTGAAATTGGAGAAGTCAATGTTCATACCGCTGGGGTGTAAACTACCCAAGCGAAATATGAGGTGCTGCTCCTCCAATTTGCGGTGGGACTCACTCTGGCCATGGAGGAGGCCCAGGACAGAAAGGTCGGATTGGGAATGGGAGGGGGAGTTGAAGTGCTGAGCCACCGGGAGGTCAGGTTGTTTATTGCGAACTGAGCGGAGGTGTTGGGCGAAGAATAAGGGGTAGGCCATTTAGAACGGAGATGAGGAAAACCTTCTTCACCCAGAGAATCTGTGGAATTCCCTGCCTCAAAGGCAGTGGAGGCCAATTCTCTGGATGCTTTCGAGAGATAGTTAAGGGCCTGTCCTACTTTACCGAGCTGCTCATGAATTCTCCCGAGTTTTCCCCTTGATTCAAACTCGCAGAATAGAAACATAGAAACATAGAAATTAGGTGCAGGAGTAGGCCATTCGGCCCTTCGAGCCTGCACCGCCATTCAATATGATTATGGCTGATCAGCCAACTCAGTATCCTGTACCTGCCTTCTCTCCATACCCCCTGATCCCTTCAGCCCCAAGGGCCACATTTAACTCCCTTTTAAATATAGCCAATGAACTGTGGCCTCAACTACCTTCTGTGGCAGAGAATTCCAGAGATTCACCACTCTCTGTGTGAAAAATGTTTTTCCTCATCTCGGTCCTAAAAGATTTCCCCCTTATCCTTAAACTGTGACCCCTTGTTCTGGACTTCTCCAACATCGGGAACAATCTTCCTCCATCTAGCCTGTTGAACCCCTTAAGAATTTTGTAAGTTTCTATAAGGTCCCCCCTCAATCTTCTAAATTCTAGCGAGTATAATCGTTTGTAACGGGTCCATAGGAGGCTATAGGAGTACGATGATATATCGTAGCGACTCGTTGTGCCAGCCGCAGGTACTCGGGGCATCAGGTAAGTCGGGACGTTTTATCCAGCGTGACATAAAATGTCCACGAGTAAAAAGATAGTCGGGAGGAGAAAAATTGCAGCGTTTAATGCCCCGAGTAGCTACGGCTGACATAACGATATGATATATCTACGGACATCTACGGACCCGTTGCGAACATTCTCCGAGTTTGAATCAAGAGGAAAACTCGGGAGAATTCGTGAGCAGCTCGGGAAAGTGGGACAGGCCCTTAAGATCGAGCTCTTAAAGATAGCGGAGTCAGGGGATATGGGGAGAGGTCAAGAACGGCCGACTTCTGCACCTATTGTCTATTGTCTCTGCCCAGTCGACCCATTATTCCAATTCCACTCCATATGTCTTGTGAATGAGGTACTGTTGAGTGCTCTGCCACACTTAAACTATCACACTGACCATACTTCAACAGTGCTCCTTGGGTTGCGAAATGGATGGGGATGTCTTATGGTTGTGAACGGCACGCCCCAAATGCAGGTTAGTTCTTCCTTCTACTACAGCTGAGCGGTGCTGGGAACGTGAGTTCAAGTTCAAGTCAAGTGAGTTTATTGTCATGTGTCCTAAGGGACATGCCAAGGACATGGCAGACCAATTGAATAACTACTTTGGTTCTGTCTTCACTAAGGAAGACATAAATAATCTGCCGGAAATAGCAGGGGACCGGGAGTCAAATGAGATGGAGGAACTGAGTGAAATCCAGGTTAGCCGGGAAGTGGTGTTAGGTAAATTGAATGGATTAAAGGCCGATAAATCCCCAGGGCCAGATAGGCTGCATCCCAGAGTACTTAAGGAAGTAGCCCCAGAAATAGTGGATGCATTAGTGATAATTTTTCAAAACTCTTTAGATTCTGGAGTAGTTCCTGAGGATTGGAGGGTAGCAAACGTAACCCCACTTTTTAAAAAGGGAGGGAGAGAGAAAACGGGGAATTACAGACCAGTTAGTCTAACGTCGGTAGTGGGGAAACTGCTAGAGTCAGTTATTAAAGATGGGATAGCAGCACATTTGGGAAGTGGTGAAATCATTGGACAAAGTCAGCATGGATTTATGAAGGGTAAATCATGTCTGACGAATCTTATAGAATTTTTCGAGGATATAACTAGTAGAGTGGATAAGGGAGAACCAGTGGATGTGTTATATTGGGACTTTCAGAAGGCTTTCGACAAGGTCCCACATAAGAGATTAGTATACAAACTTAAAGCACACGGTATTGGGGGTTCAGTATTGATGTGGATAGAGAACTGGCTGGCAAAACAGGAAGCAAAGTAGGAGTAAACGGGTCCTTTTCACAATGGCAGGCAGTGACTAGTGGGGTACCGCAAGGCTCAGTTCTGGGACCCCAGCTATTTACGATATATATTAATAATTTGGACGAGGGAATTGAATGCAACATCTCCAAGTTTGCGGATGACACGAAGCTGGGGAGCAGTGTTAGCTGTGAGGAGGATGTTAGGAGGCTGCAAGGTGACTTGGATAGGCTGGGTGAGTGGGCAAATGCATGGCAGATGTAGTATAATGTGGATAAATGTGAGGTTATCCACTTTGGTGGCAAAAACAGGAAAGTAGATTATTATCTGAATGGTGGCCGATTAGGAAAGGGGGAGATGCAACGAGACCTGGGTGTCATGGTACACCAGTCATTGAAAGTAGGCATGCAGGTGCAGCAGGCAGTGAACAAGGCGAATGGTATGTTAGCATTCATAGCAAAAGGATTTGAGTATAGGAGCAGGGAGGTTCTACTGCAGTTGTACAGGGTCTTGGTGAGACCACACCTGGAGTATTGCGTACAGTTTTGGTCTCCTAATCTGAGGGAGGACATTCTTGCCATAGAGGGAGTGCAGAGAAGGTTCACCAGACTGATTCCTGGGATGTCAGGGATGTCATATATTCATATGAAGAAAGACTGGATAGACTCGGTTTGTACTCGTTAGAATTTAGAAGATTGAGGGGGGATCTTATAGAAACTTACAAAATTATTAAGGGGTTGGACAGGCTAGATGCAGGAAGATTGTTCCCGACGTTGAGGAAGTCCAGAACAGGGGGTCACAGTTTAAGGATAAGGGGGAAATCTTTTAGGACCGAGATGAGGAAAACATTTTTCACACAGAGAGTGGTGAATCTCTGGAACTCTCTGCCACAGAGGGTAGTTGAGGCCAGTTCATTGGCTATATTTAAGAGGGAGCTAGATGTGGCCCTTGTGGCTAAAGGGATCGGGGGGTATGGAGAGAAGGCAGGTACAGGATACTGAGTTGGATGATCAGCCATGATCATATTGAATGGCGGTGCAGGTTCGAAGAGCCGAATGGCCTACTCCTGCACCTAATTTCTATGTTTCTATGTCCCTGATAGGATGATGAAATTCTTGCTTTGCTTCAGCACAACAGAACATAGTAGGCATTGACTACAGAACAGATCAGTGAGTGTGTCCATATACCATAAAGTAATATATATAGCCACATAAATAAATAAACAGATAAGTTTTGCAAATAACAGATAATGGGTTATATATTTGTTTCAGGGGTTAGAGCTTTGTCCGAGCCAGGTTCTTTAATAGCCTGATCAGCTGTGGGGAGCTGAGTAGCTATTCGAAGGAAATGGCTGGTGCGTAATGTTGGAGGAGGGCTCCCTATTCGGAGGCTCCTGAGTTCTGGTATGCTTCAATAGGGACCCCTGAAGGTAGGCGGGGGAGAGGGTCATAGTAGAGGAGTGGAGAGGGGAGTGAGTGTTGAATAGAGGTAGTTGCAGTTGGTCTATAGATCCAGGTATGTTGTGTCTTCACTGCAGTCTTTGATGATAAGAGTTCTGCCAGCCTGATGGCTTTGAGGCATTCGACTGCGATATGAGGAGTATCCCCTCGTACTTCTAAGGTAAGGTCAGAGCCGATGATGGAACAGCCATGATGGGGCAGTGTTCCGGCTCCTAGGAGCTCGATGAAGGTAGCAGGCAGGAAAGGGTGACCAGAACAAGCCTTTTGAGGTGTGGCAGATGGGTAGTCTTTGATGAATAACTGCCAGCCTTCCATCCAGGGCGCGAGAGGAAGGGGGAGGTCAAGAGTCCGATGATGGAATGGGCAATGTGTTTACACGAGTGGGGCGACTTCAAGTTGCGGCCAAGCATGCAACCGGCTCTGCTCTTACTGTGCACCTGTAGAAGTTAGAGAGTCCTCTGCACACTGCAAGGCCAATGGAACTGACTCAATTGTTTCTTGTTAAACTCTGCAGGCTTTCTCAGCACCGGGGACCAGGCTGCCAAAGGGAACTACGGCTTACTCGACCAAATCCAGGCACTGAGATGGATTAGTGAAAATATCGGAGCGTTTGGCGGAGATTCAATGCGCATTACTGTCTTTGGCTCAGGTGCTGGGGCCTCCTGTGTAAGCCTGCTCACCCTCTCTCACTATTCAGAAGGTAAGCGCTGCTGTGTAGGTGTGGGTCGATAGAAACATGGAAACATAGGTGCAGGAGTAGGCCACTCGGCCCTTCGAGCCAGCACCGCCATTCAATATGATCATGGCTGATCATCCAACTCAGTATCACGTACCTGCCTTCAATCCATACCCCCTGATCCCCTTAGCCACAAGGGCCACATCTAACTCCCTCTTAAATATAGCCAATGAACTAGCCTCAACTACCCTCTGTGGCAGAGAGTTCCAGAGATTCACCACTCTCTGTGTGAAAAAAGTTCTTCTCATCTCGGTTTTAAAGGATTTCCCCCTTATCCTTAAGCTGTGACCCCTTGTCCTGGAATTGGTGCAGGAGTAGGCCATTCAGCCCTTCGAGCCAGCACCGCCATTCAATGTGATCGTGGCTGATCATCCCCAGTCAGTACCCCGTTCCTGCCTTTTCCCCATATCCTCTTTCTCCGCTATTTTTAACAACCCTATCCAGCTCTCTCTTGAAAGCATCCAGAGAACCTGCCTCCACCACCCTCTGAGGCAGAGAATTCCACAGACTCACAACTCTCTGTGTGAAAAAGTGTTTCTCACAGAGATCTTGGCTGATCATCCAGAATCAGTACCCCGTTCCTGCTTTCTCCCCATATCCCTTGATTCCGTTAGCCCCAAGAGCTAAATCAAACTCTTGAAAACATCCAGTGAATCGGCCTCCACTGCCTTCTGTGGCAGAGAATTCCACAGATTCACAACTCTGGTTTGAAAAGTTTCCGGGTCGATAGCAAAATGATTGGTGTTTCCAGAGTTTGGCTAAATTGGGCTGAATTGTGTATATATTTATATTATGGTATATGGACAAATGATTTCTGAGGCTCGGCACGGTGGCGCAGCGGTAAAATTGCTGCCTCACAGGGCCAGAGACACAGGTTCGATCCTGACTACGGGCTCTGTCTGTACGGAGTTTGTACGTTCTCCCCGAGTCCTGCGTGGGTTTTCTCCGGGATCTCCCGTTTCCTCCCACACTCCAAAGACGTACAGGTTTGTCAGTTAATTAGCCTGGGTGTAAGTGTAAATTGTCCCTAGCGTGTGTGTGTGTGTGTGTGTGTGTAGGGCGCTGTTAACGTGCGGGGATCGCTGGTCACCAGGGATATGGTGGGCCGCAGGGCCTGTTTCCGCGCTGTATCTCTAATCTAAACTAAAGACGAAGCAATCCCACAAAGCCACTGGTGTGGTATTAACACATCGAGAGCGTTTACCATTGCCGGATGCAGCAGCCTGTACTATATTTGATCTGTTGCCATTGGACAGAGAGAATAATGAGACAACTGTAGGGGAAGTGTTTGCTGCGAGGAATTTCCTCGCATTCTTGGAGGTCAGTGTTGCCAAGGCAGCAGCGATGGGAGGGGAAGGCAAGAAAGGTTCTTCCTGTCCCTGCACTAAAGAAATGTGTCCCCTCTCTCCCCCTTATTCCAGATTCAGGGACAGCTTCTTCCCGGCTGTTATCAGGCAACTGTCTAAAGGGCTGTTTAAACCAGCTGTTTTAGGGAGGTCACGGTGGCGCAGCGGTAGAGTCGCTGCCTTACAGCGAATATAGCACCGGAGACCCGGGTTCGATCCTGACTACGGGTGCTGTCTGTATGGAGTTTGCACGTTCTCCCCGTGATCTGCACGGGTTTAATCCGAGATCTTCGGTTTCCTCCCCCACTCCAGAGACGTACAGGTTTGCAGGTTAATTGGCTCGGTGTAAGTGTAAACATTGTCCCCAGTAGGATGATGCTGGTGTACAGGGATCGCTGGTTGGCATGGACTCGGTGGGCCGAAGGGCCTGTTTCCACGCTCCAG